>NC_039366.1:83984844-84284844 GCF_003573695.1 Papaver somniferum
AAAAAAAAAAAAAAAAAAACTGAAAAAATTCGATTTATATATATTTCTAGAATATTTCTTTTACAAAAAATAAAATATTTTTGATTTGATTTACAAAAGGCGGTATAATCGCAGAATTACAGAAATTTCAGAATTACAAAGATTCCACAATTACAAAAGAAACCGAGAAAAATCTCGCACAGATCAATTTATATATTTCTCTTGAAAATTTGCTTTGTTTCAAATGAGAATGATATCTAACATGGAGAGTAGTAGGAGGAAAAATAAGACCTTCCATCAACAAGCTAGTATGACCTTCCATCAACAGGCTGCATAAGACCTCATTAGGATCATTTCCATGAAAGATGTTTATCGGATGAGACGAAACAAGTTATACAAAGGAAATCAAAACAAAGAAAAACGATTTGAACTTGCAATTAAATGAAAATTTTTGATAAAAGAAATGTATTACAAAGATTTCACAACTACAAAGATTTCAGAATTATAATGTATTAGAATTTTTCTTGAATATTTATTTTGCTTCAAATGATATAATATTATGAGAATGAAAGAATGAATGAAAGAGATGACAAAAATGAAAGAATGAATGAAAGAGATGACAGAAATGAAAAGATGAATGAGAGAATAAAGAAACGCGGACATTTCGCAGAAACAAAGAGACGCGAACATTTCGCAGATAGAGGCGAACCTTTATGGCGTACACCCTAGTTCGCGAATAAAATATCGCAAGAGGCAATGTAAGACCTAAAGTACGTTATAGAAGGGGGTACATGTTGCATGACTCAGCGAAAAGGTTACACCACCCCTGGAACCTGAGTCATGGAGATTTGGGGTCAATAAAGCCCATCCAGGAGAGGTACCTTGGATTTTCAACCTAAGCTTTTGCTTTAGGTTGGACGACTAGGGGTCTCTTCTAAGGAGTGCAGAATATGATCAAGGCGCCGAGGTACACAGTTGAGTCAAGAGTGCCAGGGGCGTCTGGAGCATACCTTGCCATTCTTGAAAAGTCTCGGCTTATACTGCACTCGGCCCGAAGAAAACCCCACTTAGGGTGCAGTCTCGTAACCATAGGCCCTATAGGTAAAAGGGACAAGAGGCTGCGAAAACAACTTGTTGTTGTTAAGACCGGATGGGAGGAGCTAACCTTGTATGGTAGAAGTACGCCTCCTTGAAGGGGCAACCAGGGGGGAGATAAGGGCGGCACCCTCCATTAGGGAGCTGATAAATGTCTTAAGACGCAAATGTCATGGGGATTTTTACTCGCAAGGGTATTAAGACTTGTCATATTTGTGCGACAATCTTGAAGAGGCAATAATACTAGAGAAAAAGATAAGACGAGATCAATGGGTCATTACATGAAAGTGTGAAGACGTCCTGCGATTTCGTCAAAAGACGACAATGTCATGGGGCTTTATTTTCGAAAGAATATTTAGGCATGTCATATTGTCGTAACAATCCTGAAGAGGCAATAATACAAAAGAAAAAGTTAAGGCAAGATCAATGGGTTTTTGCATGAAAGTGCAAAGACGTCCTGCGATTTTGTCGCAATGACAAGAGGTGGCAAAATAAGACCTTTAACTAGGAAGGAAAAATAAGACCACATAAGAAAATGAGTAAACAAGTAAGCTTGCGAGAATGATTATATGTAAGCAAACAAGCTTGCGAATATGTACATGGAAATGAAACTGAGGCAGTGAAAATGCCGCAGACTTGATATTATGATCATACTGTTATGAGATACTAATAGTGCAAGAAAGAGGGAAGATGAAAAACAAGTAAGAACTTGTCAAGAACAATAACTACACGAAGAAGAATGCATACGCTAAAGAAAAAGGAAGAGAAATGAAGAATGGAAGCAGTTTAGAGCTACATAAATTTTAGATGGCAAAATGAGCTAAGTAACACAAACATTAACTATACATTGCAATAGATAAGCATTCTCATCATACAAGCATCATACTCGCATCATAAAAGCATTGCATAAGCATTTCATGGCATAAACATCGCATACACATTTCATAACATAATCATCACATAAGCATTATATTCGCATAAGTACTTTACAAAACTGTACGGAATAATACTGCAAAATTTCGCAATAATATCGCAGAATTTAGCAGAATTATTCAAGATTATTCAGAATTTCACAGGATTATTCAAGAATTTCGCAAGATTATTCAGAACTTCACAGAATGATTCAGAATTTCGCAGATTGATTCAAAATTTCGTAGAATGTGTCAGAATTTCGCAGAATATGATTCTTCCGAATGATGTGATTATCTCACTCAATTATTTCGCACAATTATAAGCAACTTGAAGAGATTATACTATTGCATGAGCACAAAACATGAGACAGAGGCAAAGATAAGAATAAGGAAACAATTTGCACATTCAAAAAAATTTCAAGGATTCTACCCTCATAGATAAAGAACATAGGCAACTATGGATTACCAAGAAAACATTTTATGTTCTTTATCTCCTCGGCAAGAATCATTCCCAAAGTGGACGTTCGCTAATGAACAATAAGAATCCTCACCAAAAATGGAGTAATAATTTCGCACGAATAGAGGCAATACTTATTATTCAAGGACAGATACTTCTTATTTACTTCGCAGAGTTCTTCTTATATTTCGAGGATTAAGTACTTTTTATACTTCATCAAGGATACTTCATACTTCGCATACTTCAAGGGTTGATACTTCTTATTTACTTCGCAACATTCCAGAACTTCACAAAAGAATAGAGGCAAGTACATACTTTTCAAGTCCGATATTCTTTCGCTCGTTCCTCCAACAACTACAACAAGGTGGATTTTTTTCTTAAAGATCGCTTTTCAAGCAATATTCAAGAAAAAAGAGGCAAGATGTAGGATCAGAATCTCGCATAGAAGAATATGCTTGCGAAATTATTAACAACACATTGCGAAGACATCGCGGGATGATTTCAGAAACGACATAACAGATGACATCAACTTAAACATGAGAAAAGTGTGATGATCTTGCGAAAATTAGGAATGTTGCGAATGTTACATTTGTAAGCTTGCGAAAATACCGCAAGCCAGATCCGAAATTAGGGGAAATGTTAGCTGTAGATTAGCTGTCATCCACTATGTAAACACCTATATAAAGAGAAAGGCAAGAGAGAGAAAGGATATAGATAATCAGAAAGAGAAACACACTTTAAAAGAGGATACATTCTGTAGAGAGAGAAAGTAGAATTGGTTGTATTATTATTATCTCCTTCTTCTTCCTCTTCCTCCTTCAAGAACCTAGAGCTCCAAATACTCATTAATGGAGTCTCAATTGTAATCCATATGTAATTACAAACAATCATAGTGAAGATCCCTAACCCCGTGGATATAGATCATATTGATCGAACCACGTAAATCTTGTGTCTTATTTTCTATTTTCATTATTTTTATCTTTATTTTCATATCAAATAAGTTTAGATCTAGAAATCATAGTCATGATAGTACAAGGGGTGAGTTGTAGGATTTCCTGCAAATACAGTCATTGTTTAACTAGCCAACATTTGGTTTTTCCCTTTTTTTGCGTTACACCTATGGTCCAGCCGGCCGGGCCACCCCAACCGACCTAGGTAATTAAATTAAAAAGGAAATTAGATAAATATGAAAATATTCATTCCATATATCTCATGAGATCATAATTTATTTTAGTTTGTTATGTTCGTTATGCATATAAGATAAAAAAGAAAATTAGATAAACATGAAAATATTCATTCCATATCTCCTTATATTGATAGAATATTCGATGTAAATACCAAAGAATAGGTGATTTAAGGTAATGATGGAAAACCTAAGAAATTAGGGTTTTCCTTAGAAATATATATAAATTACACCAAGCATAGAAAAAATTAACATAGAGTATTAAGAGGAAAAAATGAGTTCTGCTAAGAGGGACTGTAGAGATGAAACTGAAGAGAGGATCCAAAAATGTCCTCGACTGATGGCTGGTCCTCGTAAATTGAGGATTATCATTACTGTGGACGGAATAACTATTGTTCCTGGTTTTCCTCTCGACGCTGTAATTAGTTCTGTTGTCAGTAGTGTTGACAATGATGATGTTCCTATTTATGCTGATGTTATTCCTGGTGTTCCTCTGGACGTTGTAATCAGTAGCGTTGAGGATGCTGATGTTCCTGCTTATGTTGATGTTCTTACTGTAAATGATGATGCTCCTGATTCTATTATTGAAATTATTGATGAAGATCGTCCCGATGTTCCGGATATGGCAGATAATCCAAAAGTTAACAAGCATGTGGAGCCCGATGAAGCAGAAAATGACAAATCTGAGGATGACAAGGCGCCCAAGCATGCTGGTTGGAGTGATCAGGTTCACCTCAGCATTGCAAGAAGAATTGTTTGAAGATGGGGGATGGTTCATTTGATATGTTTTTTTTTGATGATATGGTTTGATTTGTCGATTTCATTTTGTTGACGCTTTGAAAGTTGTTTTCGTTTCTTGTTTCGTTTGCTGATTTTGTCATTTAGAAGAAGGTGATGTTTATGAATTCTTTTATTATTTAGGTATTGGAATCATGAAATAAATCAGATAATTATTTACAAGTTCATAGAGTTTACAGAATGCAATATACTCTTGCAAATTTATTTATTTATGAGGTGTGCATTCTTTTGGAAAAATAAATATAATTAGCTGAAAGAACGGAGGAAATGTAGAAAAATATAGTTTCCCCCTGTAAACAATAAGAATCAATTTATCACTTTAGGTCTGATCTTATTATCTCCTTGCCAATACTTTTAACAAAAATACGAGTTTGAACAAGTAAAGTGCTATTGAAAGTAAAGTACTGCTATACGACGATGTTAATGATAATGATCTTTGCGTGGAATTGGATGAGAATGAGGAATCAGACTAATCTGACAAATAACCAGACTCATCTAACAAGTTCTTTGCTTTTTAAACAGGGTTTTTGATGACCATTTTGTTTTCAGTGGTGGTTTTATTTATTTTTTAAGTACTGCACTAGATGGAGGCTTTTTTCGTTGATAGATAGGTTGACATTTATGTGATGAATGATTCACGTTGAACTTTATGTTTTCTGGAAATGATGAACATGAAAATGGATGGGTTTAGTTTATTTATCTTTATTAGGGTACTGTATGATTAGAATAATACGTTTCCTACATAGGTGCCACTAATAATTCATACGTTTCCTCCCTAAACCAAGAATAATACAGGAGACAACCCAGCTTAAAATTATTAAGGTAAATATTAATCGAAATAGGAAAGTACTTTTTTTCTATAGCCTCTTCTCGAGTTGGTTAGAGATAGGAAACAAAATTTCGAAAATTTTGGGAAACAATTTTATCATAACTGTCTACAATATATTCCCTCATAAAATAAGGAAACTAACCATATTGGTTACACATCAAAAATTTGGAAATAAAAAAAGAAAAACACCAAAAATCTTTTGTTTGGCGGGTGATGAAAATGGATTTTACTGTGCGGGATGATTTCAAAAGGAAAATCAATTCCCGCCTGATGGTTTGGTTAAATTCCAAAAAGAAAAAGAAAGATGAGCTCGATCTACTTTTTCAGTTTTTATTACTCGATTCATTCTCTCTATGAAATCATAATTCTACTACTATCGTCTCTAATCTTTACAAGGAACCTACCTCTTCAGACTCGATCTTTGTTGTTGGTATTATTTCTACAACCCATTATCGAATGAATATTAAATTGATGTTAGATTTTTTGTTCGATCTCATGGAATCAGATGTTAGATCTTATAGGTTTACTAGTTAAAGCATGATTAGGGTTTTTATTCTATCACTTCTTATAGGTTTACTAGTTAAAGCATGAGTAGGGTTTTTATTCTATTACTATCTTTAATCTTTACACAGAATCTACCTCTTTAAACTCGATCTTTGTTGCTGGTAATATTTCTACAACCCATTGTCGAATGAATATTAAATTTATGTTATATTTTTTGTTTGATCTCATGGAATCAGATGTTAGATCTTATAGGTTTACTTGTTAAAGCATGATTAGGGTTTTTATTCGGCTGTATCAAAGAACAAGTTAATGACGATCACGGGTTGTACGATGAGATGTGATTTCATTTTGTTACAACAATAATATTTTAGGCTTAAGTTACATGCATGAACTATTATAAGATTTAGGTAAGGATCTTTCTTTCATGTTACTTAGTTAGGCTTTACTAGTTAGTTAGGTTTTACAAAATAAAAAAAAATAAAAAACTTAACGATGCTAATTTTTTTCTAGGGTTTTTGTTATTGTTTGGGTTGGATTTTGATTGATAGTTAATAACTCTACTTTGATCGACGATGTTGTGTCAATCATATTTATATAAAAGGCTTCTCAAGATTTAATCATTTGAGTCTCTGTTACTTGGCGAGCCTGTAACGTCTGTATTTTAAGTTGCCACTTTTAATAATACCATGTTGCTGGTTGGCCAATTTGACTATATCTTCAAGCTAAAAATGGATAATCATTATCTGGTGCTTTAGTGCTCTTGGCTTTTGTAACAAAAAGTAATATAAGACCGTTTAACCGGTACCTTTCGCTTTGTGGATAACACAATCATCATGAGGAGATTTTGTGTGTTGCAGTGATGTTTTAGCCTCAAGTTACATGCATCACTGAGTTCATGTTTGTTTTCTTTTCACATAATAGAATATAGGTGTAACACATCTTTCCTATCTTGTTAGGTTTAGCTAATATTTTCCAAAATAAGCTCAAATTCCTAGCTGAGATGCACGTACCTACACAGCTTTTGTCATGGCAGAAGATGATGATTATGACCAATAGAGGGAATCAGATGTTGTGGGGGATTCTGATGAAGAAACGGTGGATTTAGATGAGAGTCATGATGACATTGCACAATCAGATGACGATGATGGTGGAGATATGCTCCACACTGCTAGATTTGAAGACTTAACAGGTAATGTGTGAAACCTTGTACTTACTTGTTTCTACTTAAACATCACATGGTTTCATATGTTGCCTCGGTTATTTCCAGAGTCAGAAGATTCTGGAAATGATGATTTGAAGGTGTTAGAAGAAAAAGAATTGGAAAATGCTCCAGAAGCAGAAAAGCAGCCACAACAAGAAGACTCTACAGAAGTGATCATAAAAGAGAGGGGAATGACAAGAATGTTGAAGCTGCATAGAGACTTCTCGATAAAAGATGCCAAAAGAAGGGATATTGAATTTGACAAAATGTTTCGGCCTATTGGTAACCATAGAATTGAATTCAGTAGTTACCTGGGCTATTTGGTCCGTGATATGGTTGGCATAAAACATTTATGTTTGAAGGAAGTCCCTTCAACAACAAAAGAAAATATGTGGGAGAAAATTCTGGTATGCATATGCGGTTACCAATTCGTCGTTTTTGTTGTCTAACTGTGAGTCTGTGATTAACATATATTAGATGTTATTGCAGCTTCATTATGAGGTGCCCCATGAGCTGAAGTGAGTGGTCATGAAGCGTCTACCTGTTCAGCTGCGGGACTTCAGAAGAAAATTGTACAACAATCATGTAAAACCCTTCCTGGAAATGCCGCACAAACTAAGAACTTTCCCCAAAAAGTACGAAACGGTAATGAACCAAGAGAAATGGGAAAATTACCTTAATCATGTACTAAAATCGGCTATATTTAAGGTGTGGAATACACATTGCTTTTTCTGATTTTGTGTTTCGTTCTTATTGTCTATCCCAGCATACTAATGAAATTATTTTTATTTTCTCTGCAAGAAAAATTTGGAGAGGGAAAAAAAGGCAATATCACAATCCAAGTTCCCACATCGGACGGGACGAGGAGGATACTCGGGATTAAAACTAAAATTAGTAAGTCTGTTGTCTTATTTATTATACACTGCATAGTAAAATCGGACATATCAGATACTTCTGTTTTGTATGTCGTGTTGCGTGTCTAATATATGCAGAAACTTAAAACGGTATATGGATGTGTCCTCTTACACCTATCTGTAATTTTGTCACATTAGACGCTTTGGAATAGGTTTTCTTTTTTACATAGTTAATATTTGTGCGGATGTAAATCCTTACTTGTTTCTGGTAACTACTAGGTCCAAAGCAGAAATGTTGCTGAAGAAGATCTTGAAGACCGGTGCTTCATGTGGGCAAGAGCACGCGAAAACAAAGACGGAATTGTTCCATACGAGTTTGTCAGGAAGAAGACATCTGAAGTTGTGAGAAAACAGAAACTTTACAGTCCTCATGTTTTTAACCAAAGTAAGTGCACAATAATTGCGCAAGGTTTAAATCAGAATTTAACACATTATTTGAACAGGAAGATGATTCGAGAGGGAAATCTAATGGTTGGTCATAACGAGGATGCCCTAACAGTTGCGATCGGCCCGGATAAGGGTGGACGTGTCAAGGGGGCTGGCTTTGGAGTGACGACAACCCTTTACTTTCCAAATGGAAGAAAACCAAGACACTCAAAAGAGAACGATGAAATGCGTGAAAAACTGAAAGCTAAGGAGAAAGAATTAGAGTCTACTAAAAATGTGTATCAGAGATTGATAGATAAATTGTTATCTCAAGGAGTCGACATTGCGAAAATTATGGGCAACAATATCAACAAGTTTGGAGGAGAGGTAAGTGAACCGAGTTTTGATTAGATTGTGTAATTTTTTGAAAAAATTGGAAGACAGTATCTGATTTTTTCAAACACTGTGTTCAACTACAGTCACAGGATGCATGACCTATCAACGCCTCCAATCGATCTAAGAATAATATAGGTTCAGAATCAGTTAAGCAACTTCAAAAAAAACATGGGAAATCTGGTCCGCAGAAGTCATCTGAAAGCACCAAAGGGTCCGCGAAGAGGATCTCTCCTTGTACTAAAACGCCGACCGTTTCTACTGAATCCCAGCCGTCTTTAGTATCAAAAAACAAGTCTTCGTCTCCTTCATCCACTGGGGAATCTCAGAATATGCCATCTGAAAAAGTTACCATTGATGTATGGTTTTCCAACGCGTTTAAATTTTGAATCTTCCATTTACTATCTCTCATGCGCCTTGTGTTTCTGCAGGGCACAGGATGCAAACTTTGGTTTGGAGAAAAGGATAACATTGTTGCCATTGATAGAGCTTACGCTTCAAAGAAGGTATCTTATAAAATGAAGTCAGGAATGACGGGTGAGGTTACATGCTATAGCGTCATGGTTAGTGAAGTACTAAATGAAACCATCAAATTACCCTTTGGCACATCTTCTGGGATAAAAACTTTAAAAGATGTTGGTGATGCTGAAATTTGTTGGCCATCAAATCAAACCATCTTGGATCAAAAGGTTGGTTGCTATGCTTGTTTGCTTTATTAACTCATTGGATATGTTTTGACACAAACCGGTTATATATATATCTTGTTTGATATAAGAGACGAATATGTTATCAGCTATATGAATCACAGACGTTAGTGTATATTTTAGAGAACCTTATAGAACGAGATATGTGGTTAGCTATTTGATTGTGAGTCAGTTGTGCATTTTTCTTAAATGGTTTCACTACAAAAACAAGGTACAACTTTCATTTCAATTTTCTGATGCAGGTAAGTCAACCAAAACATTCTGAGGCTGTGAAATCACCAGATCTACTCAACGGAAGCCAATCTCGTATCGCAATATCTGAAAAAGTTCTGAATGTATGTGTTTTAAACCAGTTACATGATCTTAAGACCATATGAGTCTGAAATATGCTATCAACTACTATATGAATCACGGATGCTAGGGTGTATTTGGGAGAACCTTGTATATTTGTTACCAATTCATTCGTGTCTTCGCATTCACGGTGGAATTTGGCATATTTGTCACCCGAATATGGAATATTACTCTACTGCTGCAGGTAAGTCAACAAAATTCGGGGAAACATACTCTGGATGTGACATCAAAAGATCCACCTAGTCGGAGCCAATCTATGATCACGACAACTCAAGCAGTTTCTCCGGTATCTGTTTTATTTTTACATGCATTTTAAATCTCAATTTGTTTTAAAGTTTTCGCTTGAATATGTTCATATGCCATATATTTCTGCAGGGTAGAAGGTGCAACCTTTTTGACGAGCTGTTTAAGGAAAACGTCCTTGCTAGAGGTAGAGCTTTTCTGTTAACAGGAAAACAACAATTACATGGAAAGGATGGTTGGAGGTTGATTGCCACAAAATCCTGATTGATGAAGTAATAAAACCGAATTTCTGTCTACCCGTACGATTTGCTGATATGGAAACATTAGGGAAAACTTTTGGAAAAGCGATTCCTTGGCCAAAGTATAGTGTTCAGTTTACCGATCCTGCTAAGAAGGTTAGTTTCTTGGCTTTTTTCATTTGTAAGTGGAATATACATAAACCAGTCTATCAATTATATGAATCACCGATCCAAGTGTAAATTAGAGAACCTAGAGAAATAGAAACATGTGTAACTTTCAAAAGTAACTAATAACTCTTTTAATCTTATGCAGAACCCTACCAGTAATTCACAACCAACTACTTCTCTGCGGAAGTCTCCTTCACACAGCAACCCTTCTGATGGATCTAAGAAGCAGTCTCCTAATCTTATGCAGAACTCTACCAGTAATTCCCAACCAAATCCTTCAATATCTCTAGAGAAGTTGTGCACATCTACGGCAGAACAACTGGATAAGACATCTAATGGAGTATGTTTTTTTTTTGATTTTTTTTTCTTCGTAAATCTGTATTGCTAATTCTAGCATCTTCTTTTTATATGATGTTCATATGCCGTATCTCCGCAGAAAGCAAAATACGACTTTTGGAATGGATCTAGGGGAAACGTCGTTGCTAGAGGCAGTATTTTACCTATGGTGCCTAACCAGAAAATACATGGACAAGATCTTCCTAGTAACTGTTATGCTGTCAATATTCAGGAGGTTATAGTTCCATCGTTCGTGTTAACCGAACCAAGTGGTGAGTTTAAGTTATTAGGGGAAGCTAAAGATGGTTTTGTGGCATGGACGAAAGATTATTGTTCCATCTCTGATGACAAGGTTAGTTTCTTAGCTCTTTTGCTTTGTTAATCAAGTATATAAATAGTTTTACATAAATCGTGTATTCAGTTTGATTAAAGAATAAGTACGAGATAGAAATATATTAACACCTAAGTGGAACATGAATGCCAGTGTAAATTTGAAAATTGATATTTGGTTACGGATTTTATTATGGGCGTCAGCTGTGAAAAATGTCGCGGCCTTCAGTGAAGTTGGCTTTATTACATTGTTGGAAAAATTACTTTTGTCTGTCTCTTGTTGAGAATTCACATGACAAACGAATTCGCCTTGGATTTAGAATATATATATATATAATACATTTAATCTCTTGCTGCAGGAAACTCCACAACATGGAAAACCTCATGAGCAACCAGAACCATTTTTAGATTCTGAGAAGAAATTGGACAGTGAAAAAATGAATGAGGAGCACCTAGCAGTCAATCCACATTCGGGGAGTCATGCAGCCTCTGAAAAGATTTCTCAGAAGACTAAAAAGGCGCAGAGAAGGTTATATGTACCAACTGTGCAGAAGGCATTGCAACTTTCAGCTGCGCACCAGAGGAAGACAAGGTTTGGCACGTCGAGAATGTCACAACCTGATCCATTGCATGCAGAGACACCACCATCAAAAAAGTTGAAGACAAACTGATGATTTTTGGATAAATGCTCATCTAACAAGTTCTTTGCTTTTTTAAACAGGGTTTTTGGTGTGTGAACTTTTAGTTTACGTATTTTTTAAGTACTGCACTAGATGCATGCTTTTTACGCTGATAGATAGGTTGACATTTATGTAATGAATGATTCACGCTGAATTTTTATGTTTTCTGGAAATGATGAACATGAAAATGGATGGGTTTAGTTTATTTATCTTTAGTAGCTTACTGTATGATTGATTACCAATCCAGATGAACCATGGGCTGTTATTATGAAGGAAAAATATTTTCATGCTATTAATCCTTTAACTGATATTGTGAACAAACAGGGGTCTTGGATTTGGCAAGGCATATGCACAGGTTTGAATATAATTAAAAGACACTAAATATGGGAGATAGGTGATGGTACTTCTGTGCAAATTTGGAAAGATACTTGGATTCCAAATATGCAAAGACCTCCAAATAGTCATTTTAGCTCTTTTAATATGAAAACTGTGAATCAGCTCATTGACCAAGAGTCTAAGTCTTGGAATTATGATATTTTGAATGCTTTGTTTGATGAAGATACTGTTAAAAGGATTACTGACATAAGAATTCCTATTGCAGGTAAAGATAAGCTGAGATGGGAGCCTTCCAACAATGGAATGTTTACTATAAAATCTGCTTACAATGCCATCTTGAATGAAAACTTAGCTACTAAGCCAACTAAGAACAACTTAGACATCTGCTGGAAATCCTTTTGGAGATATAAGCTACCTCCCAGAATTCAGTATTTTATATGGAAATTCCTACATGGTTGCATTACTACTAAACATAGACTTGCTAGGTTCACTAAACATAAAGATAGTAGATGTGCTATTTGTAGTGGTAACCCTGAAACTATTCAACATCTGTTCTTTGATTGTCATCATGTCATACATATATGGGATTCAGTAGACTCTATATTATCTACTATCCTCCAGGGTCTAGACTTACAAAATTGGATAAGTGGTTTCTTTCTAAAGGAAAACAATGATATGCTCAAGGATTTTAGTCTGTATGAGAGTGCCAGTTTCATTTTATGGCTAACCTGGAAGGCTAGATGTGATACAGTTTTTGAAAACAAGCCATTTAACAGTAACATTGTTATAAACAATATTGTCAGGCAGATTGAGGACTGGAAAAGGGATAAAAGTATGCAAACTAGTAGCAACAGTGCTTTGAGAATAATTGATAAGAACTGGAAGGCTCCTATAGATGATATATACAAATTGAATTTTGATGCTTCCTATATTGATAATACTGTATTATCAGGATGGGGACTGATTTGTAGAGATTCTGCAGGAAACATCCATGGACTGCGAGGAGGTGCATCTCTAGCCATTGATCCAGAGCAATCTGAAGCGCATTCTCTCCTAGAAGCAGTACAATGCGCTCACAGTAAGGGATGGCGAAAAATTCACTTGGAAGGAGATTGTCAGAATGTTATAGCAGCTGTGAATGGGAAGGCTACAACAGTTAAATGGATAACATATTATTTAATCCATGATGCATTAGTTATATTAAGTTATTTTGATTCTTGGGTTTGCACTTATGCCCATAGGGATACAAATCATATTGCAGACTCTATAGCAAAGTATACAAGAACTCAAACAATTTGTTTTTGTTGGTTTAATAATCTGTCTGTATGGATCAATCTTCTGATTCAACAGGATAAAAACAATATGCAAGCTTGCTTATCAATATATTTATTCTTTCATATTAAAAAAAATACCGTATGATTAGAAGAATACGTTTCCTACATAGGTGCCACTAATAATTCATACGTTTCCTCCCTAAACCAAGAATAATACAGGATACAACCCAGGTTAAAAATTTTAAGGAAAATATTATTCGAAATAGGAACGTAATTTTTTTCTATGGCCTTTTCTTGAGTTGGTTAGAGATAGGAAACTAAATTTCGAAAATTTTGGGAAACAATTTTATCATAACTGTCTACGATATTCTCTCATAAAATAAAGGAAACTGACCATATTGGTCACACATCAAAAATTTGGAAATAAAAAAAGAAAAACACCAAAAAACTTTTGTTTGGCATGCGATGAAAATGAATTTTACTGGGCGGGATGATTTCAAAAGGAAAATCAATTCCCGCCTGATGGTTTGGTTAAACTCCAAAAAGAAAAAGAAGGATGAGTTCGATCTACTTTTTCAGTTTTTATTACTCGATTCATTCTCTCTTTGAAATCATAATTCTGCTACTATCTCTAATCTTTACAAGGAACCTACCTCTTCATACTCGATATTTGTTGTTGGTATTATTTCTACAACCGAATATTAAATTGATGTTAGATTTTTTATTCGGTCTCATGGAATCAGATGTTAGATCTTATAGGTTTACTAGTTAAAGCATGATTAGGGTTTTTATTCTATTACTTCTTATATGTTTACTAATTAAAGCATGATTAGGTTTTTTTTTTCTATTTTTACTATCTCTAATCTTTACAAGGAACCTACCTTTTCAGACTCGATCTTTGTTGTTGGTATATTATTTATACAACCCATTATCGAATGAATATTAAACTGATGTTAGATTTTTTGTTTGATCTCATGGAATCAGATGTTAGATCTTATAGGTTTACTAGTTAAAGCATGACTAGGGTTTTTATTCGGCTGTATCAAAGAACAAGTTAATGACGATGAGAGGTGATTTTATTTTGTTACAACAATACTATTTTAGGCTTAAGTTACATGCATGAACTATTATAAGATTTAGGTAAGGATCTTTCTTTCATGTTACTTAGTTAGGCTTCACTAGTTAGTTAGGTTTTACAAAACTTAACAATGCTAATTGTTTTCTCGGGTTTTTGTTATTGTTTGGGTTTGATTTAGATATAACTCTACTTTGATGGACGATGTTATGTCAATCATCTATATATACAAGGCTTCTCAAGATTTAATCATTTGAGTCTCTGTTACTTGGCGAGCCTGTAACGTCTGCATTTTAAGTTGCCACTTTTAATGATACCATGTTGCTATTTGGCCAATTTGACAATCATCTTCAAGCTAAAAATGGATAATCATTATGTGGTGCTTTAGTACTCTTGGCTTTTGTAACAAAAAGTTATATAAGACCGTTTAACCGGTACCTTTCGCTTTGTGGATAACACAATATTCATGAGGATATTTTGTGTGTTGCGGTGATGTTTTAGCCTCAAGTTACATGCATCAATGATTTCATGTTTGTTTTCTTTTCATATAATAGAAAAGAGGTGTAACACATGTAGCCTATCCTGTTAGGTTTAGCTAATATTTTCCAAAATAAGCTCAAATTCCTAACTGAGATGCACGTACCTACACAGCTTTTGTCATGGCAGAAGATGATTACAACGTGCCCCCAGAGGAGGACCAATGGGATGATGAGGTGGATTTTGATGGTGGCCATAAAATTGAATTCACTAGTTACCTAGGCTATTTGGCTCGTGATATGGTTGGCATAAAACATTTATGTTGGAAGGAAGTCCCTGCAACAAGAAAACAAAATATGTGGGAGGAAATTCTGGTATGCATATGCGGTTATCAATTCGTCGTTTTTGTTGTCGAACTGTGAGTCTGTGATGAACATAAATTAGTTGTTATTGCAGTTTCGTTATGAGGTGCCCCATGAATATAAGCAAGCGGTCATGAAGCGTCTAGCTGTTCAGCTGCGGGACTTCAGAAGGAAATTATACAATAATCATGTAAAACCCTTCCTGGAAAGACCGGACGAACTAAAAACATTCCCCAGAAAGTACAAAACGGTAATGGACCAAGAAGACTGGGACGAATACCTTAAGTATGTACTAGAATCGCTTATATTTAAACCATATGTCTGAAATATGATATCAACTATATGAATCACGAATGCTAGGGTATATTTTGGAGAACCTTGTATATTTGTTACCTATTCAATTCATCAGTGTCTTCGCATTCATGGTCTAAGAAGCAGTCTCCTAATCTTATGCAGAACTCTACCAGTAATTCCCAACCAAATCCTTCAATATCTCTAGAGAAGTCGTGCACATCCATGGCAGAACCTATGGCTAAGACATAATGGAGTATTTTTTTTATTTTTTTTTTTCATAAATCTATATTGCTAATCCTAGCATCTTCTTTTTATATGATGTTCATATGCCGTATCTCCGCAGAAAGAAAAATACGACTTTTGAAATGGATCTAGGGGAAACGTCGTTGCTAGAGGCAGTATTTTTCCTAAGGTGCCTAACCAGAAAATACATCGACAAGAGCTTCCTGAACACTGTTATGCTGCCAATATTCTGGAGGTCATAGATCCATCATTCGTGTTAACAGAACCAAGTGGTGAGTTTAAGTTATTAGGGGAAGCTAAAGATGGTTTTGTGGCATGGCCGAAAGATAGGTGTTCCATCTCTGATGACAGTGTTAGTTTCTTAGCTCTTTTTCTTTGTTAATCAAGTATATAAATTGTTTAACGTAAATCAATCGTGTATTCAGTTTGATCAAAGAATAAGTACGAGATAGAAATATATGAACACCTAATGGAACATGAATGCCAGTGTAAATTAGAAAATTGATATTTGGTTACGGATTTTATTATGGGCATCAGCTGTGAAAAATGGCGCGGCCTTCAGTGAAGTTGGATTTATCACATTGTTGGAAAAATGACTTTTGTCTGTCTCTTGTTGAGAATTCATATGACAGACGAATTCGCCTTGGATTTAGAATATATATATAATACATTTAATCTCTTGCTGCAGGAAACTCCACAACATGGAAAACCTCATAAGCAACCAGAACCAGTTTTAGATTTTGAGAAGAAATTGGACAGTGATAAACTGAATGAGGAGCACCTAGCAGTCAATCCACATTCGGGGAGTCATGCATGCAGCCTCTGAAAAGCTTTCTCAGAAGACTAAAAAGGCGCAAAGAAGGTTATATGCACCAACTGTGCAGAAGGCATACCAACTTTCAGATGGGCAACAGAGGAAGACAAGGTTTGGCGCGTCGAGAATGTCACAACCTGATCCATTGCATGAAGAGACACCACCATCAAAAAAGTTGAAGAAAAACTGATGATTTTTGGATAAATGCTCTTTAATATATTTTTTTTGCAAACTGTTAGACCAAAGATCAACATTTTTTACTGTGTTATTAATAATAATATGAATTTTTGGCATTATGAATTTCAGATTTAACCACAATTATAAAGTATATAAGAGAATTTGGATAGCGCCAGGTGGATGGTTTAGATGCGCCATATCTGAACGGCTTAGAGGTGTCACACGCGTAATATACACGCTTCGAGATTAATTGGCGTGGATAAACATAACATAAAGACACATTAAGCAGATATAAATTGGCGTGGATAAATATCATATAAATCCACGCTATATGGCGTGTCTATAGGTTCTCCGATGAACGATTCCCAACGTTACATGTGGACGGTCAACGTTACATCTGAACGGTCAATATTGCATCATCTTAAACGAGATCCAATGGTACCTAATACAGCCACGTGGATGAAGGTAATTGTAAATTGGCGTGGCAAAATATCACATATAGCCACGCTATATGGCGTGTCTATAGGTTCTTCAATGAACGGCTCACAACGTTACATGTGGACGGCTTAGGATGCATATAATTTAACGGTCAATATTGTATCATCTAAAATGAGATCCAATGATTCCTAATACGGCCACGTGGATCAAGGTAATTGTAAATTGGCGTAACTAAATATCACATATAGCCATGCTCTTTGGGGCGTGTCTATAGGAAATCAGTGAACGGCTCACAACATTACACGTGGACGGTGAAGGATGCATATAATTGAACGGTCAATATTGCATCATCTTAAATGAGATCCAAAGATTCCTAATATGGCCACGTGGATCAAGGTAATTGTAAATTGGCATGGCTAAATATCACATATAGCCACGCTATATGGGGCGTGTCTATAGGATATCCAATCAACGGCTCACAACATTACATGTGGACGGTGAAGGATGCATATAATTTAACGGTCAATATTGCATCATCTTAAATGAGATCTAACGATTTGTAATACGGCTACGTGGACCAAGGTAATTGGAAATTGGCGTGGCTAAATATCACATATAGCCACGCTCTATGGGGCGTGTCTATAGGATATCCAATGAACGGTTCACAACGTTACATGTGGATGGTATTCAACGGTTCCTAATGCAGCCACGTGGATGAAAGTAAGTGAAATTGGCGTGGCTAAAACATAACATATAACCACGTTAAACCTATATGGCGTGTCTATCGGATAACCAATGGCTACGCCAAAAATCAATTTGCGTGTCTAAAGTGAACCAAATAGGCATGCCAAAACGCAATTTGCGTGTCTATAATGAATCAAATAGCCACGCCAAAAGAAATTTGCGTGTCTAAAGTGAACCAAATAACCACGCCAACAAGCAATTTGTGTGTCTAAAGTGAACCAAATAGCCACGCCAAAAAGCAATTTGCGTGTCTCTAGTGAATCAAATAGCTACGCCAAAAGAAATTTGCGTGTCTATAGTGAACCAAATAGCCACGCCAAAACAATAAATCGTGTGTCTATAGAGTACCAGTACTTAAGTTTTTGGGACCCTATATAGCAACGCCTATATGGCTCTGGCGTGTCTATTTCATGCAGAAATAGACACGCATGGCAGGCGTGGCTATAAGCTACCTAAAACCACGCCATGTTACCTAAAACCACACAAGCAAAAGTCACGCCTAGTCCAAATCGAAGTGGCGTGACAAAACCCCTATGGACACGCCAATTTGGCGTGGCAAAAGGGTCTCTGTGTACTAGTGGTTGCTACGACCCAAAATTGCAAGCTTTGACAATAAACAAATCTGTCTTACACAGACAAGTCTATCAAAGGATCAATCTGTCTCCCACAGAAAAACCCTAAAGTTTTTGTTCCGTCTTTTTATCAATCACCTCACAACAATCTTAATCGTATGGTAGCAAAACAAGATGTTGTGGAATCACAAACAGTGAGACGAAGATGTTTGTGATTACTTTTTATATCTTGCCTATCGGAGATATCAAGTCTCAAGCCAATCAATTTGATTGTACTCGTACGATAGAAGATGCAAGATCAGATCACACAATTACGATAAAAGTAGTATCGGTCTGGCTTCACAATCCCAATGAAGTCTTTAAGTCGTTAACCTGGTTTTAAAAGAAGAAAACCAAAGGTTAAAGGAGAACCGACTCTAGTACGCAAACTAGTATCACACGTAAGGTGTGAGGATTAGTTTTTCATAATACTAGAAGTCTCCTTTATAGTCTTTCAAATCAGGGTTTTACCTTGGTAACAAAGCAATCAATATTCACCGTTAGATGAAAACCTGATTTAGATTCAAGCTAATATTTCTCAACCGTTAGATCGAAAACTTAGCTTGTTATACACAAATGAACTGCACGCTTCGAGGTTTGTTAACCGTACCCAAACGTGTACATTGTTGGTTCAACAATAGTTAACCAAAAGGTTAGCCATATGAGCATTTCATATCAACCATGTTCTTCTTCACCATAACTAGTTCAAATGACTCAAATGAACTAGTTAGAGAGTTGTTCAATTGCAAGGAAATCTTATGTAACTACACAAGACACAATTGAAGCAAAGATGATTTGATTCACTTGAATCGGTTCATGAACTTTTATAGCCACGGTTTGCAAACTGCATTCCTTAGTCTTTTTAAAGTTTAAGTTCAGAAATCATCTTCAGATATATAACCTTCTCAAGTTCGCAGACTAGGTTCGCGGACTTAAGACACCGGACAGAGTTTACAAACTCCAGCAGAAATTCTCGGGATGAGAACTTCGCCGATTCACAGACTGGATTCGCGGACTTAGCTCACGCAAGTATTTTTTCAACTCCAGCAGAAATTCTCGGGTTTGAGAACTTCGGCAGTTCGCGGACTGAGTTCGCGGACTTGGCACTTGCCATTCTTCCGGTTCTCTTGATCAACAAAGTTCGAAAACTTTGGTTCAAGGAATAAGACTTATACATAAATGTATTTCCACACCAATGCTTATGTCCATCATTGGTTATGTAATCTAAACTCTCATTCCAATCATTGAAACATTCTTAGAGGACGTTATATAGTTGTTACACCATTTCTCGTCAAAGCAATTTTCAAAGTGATTGAAACATATCATGACTTTCGTCACTAGGTAAAGATAAAATTGGTTGAAGCGAAAAGCTTACCAACACATATTTCGAGATATATATAGGCGAGGTATACTCGGTTCGAAATACCAAATGTGTATAATCTAAGTCTATATATAGCATACGACTTTTTGTCTCAAGAAGTAGGAGATATAGTAGATATACTTTTGAGTGACAGATAAGTTCAAGTCTTCACATACCTTTTTGTGGAGAAGTTCCACCGGTTCCTTGAGTAGTTCTTCTACTTGTATGATGAATCTCCATGAAGTCCTTGAGCTCAACTACACTTTCGATCCTAGTCCGAGACTTAGCTATAGTAGACTAGAAATCAAGACTTATAGTTTTGATCACTAACATTGACAAACATGCTTGAGATAGCAACGCATGCGAGTTCGACCGAGCAATGCTTTAACAGAAGAAGATATCTCACTAAAGGTCAGAGACTTATTTTGATTAATAGTGTCCTTGCCTCAATGCCCATTTATTACTTGTCTCTTTTTCAATTGCTTGCATCTGTGGTAGAATAAATTGAGATGATCATGCACAACTTTCTATGGGGGTCTACAAGTTTTGTTAAAAAGAGGAGCTGGGTGAAGTGGTCTAATGCTATGCTTCCAAAGGCCAGAGGTGGGATTGAAATCAAGAAGTTGAAGCTAGTCAACAAAGCACTACACTGTAAATGGGTTTGGAGATATGGAAAAGAAAAGAAAGCTCTTTGGAGGCAGATTATAAATGAAAAATTTGGAGGTAATCCTAATTGTTTTCTACCTAATTCTTATACGAAATCTGTAGGACATAGTCTTTGGGAAGGATTTCTAAAATCTAGAGAGTATATTAGGACAAACACTTCATTTGTAGTGCATAATGGGAAGAGTATTCTTTTCTGGAATGATAAGTGGATTGGAAATGATGCTCTTAAGGATAGATTTCCAGCTATTTATAAAGTTTCAAGGAACAAAAATTCTTCTGTTAGAGATTTAATTTCTGCTCAAGGGGCTTGGAATTTCAATTTCAAGAGGAATTTCAATAACGCGGAAATTGGGGAATTTGCACATCTTATTCAAGTTCTGGAGGGTTTTGCGACCTCAATTCATAATTGTTCGGAGGAAGACAATAAAAGATGGAGTTTTGGCCAAGACTTCTCACTGACAAATTGTTACAATTCTTTGGATGTGGATGGCTTCATTGTCTTTCCACATAAGCAAATATGGAACCCTAAGATTCCTTTGAAAATTTCTTTTCTAGTGTGGACTCTATGTCATAAAGGAGCTCCGAATTTAGACAAGCTTTGCAGGGCTGGAGTTGTGGATTCAGATCAATATCTATTGTGTCGTAGTGGTCAAGAAACTCAAGGTCATTTATTCTTTCACTGTGAGGAAACAAGGAAGGTTTGGAAATATTTTTTTGGATAGCTTCGGCGTTAGTTGGGTATTTCCGGACAATATTAAAGCAACTATTTGGGAGTGGTCAAACAAAAGAAGCAATAATATGGTTAAGAAAATTGTGGGAATTATAATTTTTTGTGATTTGATGGACTATTTGAAGGGAGCGCAACAACAGACCTTACAACAATAAGAAAATAAGTATTTCTCAATTGGTTACGTAGGTCAAATGTACTATGTTTAGTTGGTCATTACATTCTAAACTTTTCGAGGATTTTACTTTGGGATGCTTAATCTGTAATTGGGAAGCAGTTATTGGTTGCAGTTAATTTCTTGTTCTCTTGCTGTTAACCTTCGTCACTTTGACGAGATTTAATTTTTAATTCAATTAGCCCTTTTTCTCTCCCAAAAAAAAATGACATAAACTCTAGTTTCAGTCTTTACACCATACAAACACGTGCATCAATGTCTGTCACACGTGCCTATCTACACTAAGAATACGTGTACTAATACCCAGAACCCACACACTCCAAATATGACATGATTTTATCATCTTACTAACTGCTCGTGGTTTATACTGTATCAACATTCCTAATGTTGTCTTCACTTGTTTAACTCTTTCATCAGTGTTTGGTTGTTTTCAAATTGTTTCGCTGTGTTTCGTGCTTTTCTATGTTTTTGGTATCTTCACAAAATTGGGAAAGAAAAAAAGCCATACAAAAATTCTCTTTTCTTAAATTGTTTACATGTTGTAACAAAATGATATAGCTGGGCCACTTTCCTAACTGGCAGTAGCTGAGTTCTCATATATCAATATTATACGAGTACTGGTTTACGATACAAATGCAAATTAAAGGAAAGAACCAACAACAACTAACGGTGCTAGTATACAAAGACATAAGAACGAAATAATGAGTGAGAAATTTCATTCTTCTTTTCTATCACAAAGTTCACCGTATACAGCACCCTTAAATGGGTATTTATACTTGTACTAGAGAAATGGATATACATTATCGAGATATAGTTAAGTGATAACTATCACTGTACATGAGACACATAAGAGCGGATGTGTCTTTTACTTGTTGGATGTTGTGGGACCCACAGAGACGTGTCCACCGGTGGATCAGCCACCTAGCACAAACTTGTACAACACTCCCCCTTGGATGATCCACCGTTCCAAAAATGTTGGCTCATTGAAGCTTCGCTGTAAAATCTTTTGGAACTTTAGAGTGATGATGGTCGTCTTGAATTTTCTCCTCTTGCCAAAGTTGCGCCAGGAAAACCATTTAGTACAAAGCCCGAGCTTAGAAAGAGGGTGGTCGCCGCCACAAAATATTTTCTTTGACAAGATTTACGCCAGGAAAACCACTTGGGATAAAACCTTAGCGCCGAGAAATACTTCCACCATAAAAATTGCGTTAGGAAAACCACTTGGGGACAAAACCTGAACGCTTGTGCCAGGAAAACCGCTTGGGACAAAACCTGACCACCAAAATTCAGAATAATGCCGACGTCGAAGAGCATGTTGCCTCGTTAAAAACCTCGTCTGGAAAACCACGTGGGACAAAACCAGATCAAAGGAAAAGAGTACAACGGACGTCGTCCAATGACAGTGCTGGATACGCATACGCTGCCTCGTTAAAACCTTGACAAGAAAAACCCATTGGGAAAAAACCTTGATGAAGGAAAAAGAGTACAGCGCGTTTAAGCTCAGCCAAAGATTCTACGAGTTTACTCTCCCTGAAGTATGACTTCTTAAAGCGGTTGGTGGTGTGGACATTTTACAGCCTTTAGAAAAACTGCTTTACTAAGTTCAGTTTATGGAGGATTGACTGCCAGATTTTGCGCCGGGTGAACAATCGCCATTGTACACCTCGCATTTAAATCCTCCGCCCATTGCACACCAAATTCATTTTTCCGCTTTAACTTCAGGCATAACAATGAAAGGCTTTTTGTAAACTCATAAATACCGTAGAATCAATTTCAGCCTCTAAAAGTGTAACCTGCAAAACAATAGTTAGAACACAACAAGATAATGCATGCATTATATTCGTATATGGTACTTCTGGACCATAAAGTATTATTTCTACGTACGTATTAGATAGATCGATCACTTCCCATTTTTGGGAATCACATAGTAATGGTGTAAATTTTAGTAGCACAATAAGTATTACCAGTATCAAAAGTTAGATACCCTAGTCTGTGCTAGCATATTCTCGAACTTCTCGCCGAGAAATATTTCAATTTCGACGAGATCTCAAAATTTAATTCAAGCGTGGATTTTGGCGCTATTAAGTGCTCGTTAAGAGGCCAAGGATGATACCATCATCTTATCCGGACTTTAGTCATTTTTCAACAATTAAAAACACACAAAAGATTGTTCACAAAATTCTCCTCTTCTAACTGGTGATTATGACTTGATTTCAAGCCTCACATAGTTCATAAAGTCAGGTGGCTGCCTGAGTTGGAAACTCGAATCCTTCAGGGATTCATTATATTCACTAGTCATAACAAGATGCAATATGAGTCCTTCATGTAATACCACGCTAAAGTGCATCAATATTAGGAGAATACCTTAGAACCAATCCTGGGATTCAGCAGGAAACCCTTAAATCGCACCTTGAGCGATTATATTACTCTCTCTGCGCTTCATCTCAAACACCAGCCTGTAATATTCAGGCCTCATGATTTTTTACGGTGTGAGTCGGATCCGATCTTTTGCGCTTTTTGGAGAGATTCCATCCTTTACCTTATTTTGAGGGGAATAGACTATATGCCTACCAACAATGTCGATGTTCCTCTGCAGAGGGGTACACAACTACTATTGTAAACAGTAATCGACAATTATATATAATCCAACACATTCTCTAGTGCATGCACATTCATGAAAATTTTATAGACCGGTACCAGCGCCACTTCAGGGGCATTATGATATCCTCAATTTAATGAGGTATAATCTTAGAGAATGTGGGTCATATTCTGATAGTCTCCACGAGCACTATCTGTAGTCTCTCTTTAAGAGCACTACATATTGGAAAAATGATTGGACTCTCTTTTAAGAGGCATATATGAGGCAGTTATTCAGGCCTCAAGCGTGTTTGAATACACGACTTGGTCATTGCAAGATGCATGATTTAACCTGCTGTGACAACTTCTTGTGTCTGCATCCTCAAGCAAGTAACAAACAAAAGTTTCCAAGGGCTACTGCAGTTATTTGTTTTAATCATGAGTAATCTCCAACACCTCAATTACATCCAATATCTTGGTGTGAGAAAACAAATGAGATGTTTCACGCCAATTCTAGTGGCAGCCAAACTTTGTTTGATCAGGATAAATACTTAATCAGATAACCTATTTGATTGTCGACATCTCTTACTACAACCTTTAGGTGGTGTCTGTCATCTTTATGACTTCGAGGGAAAAGTCCTTAAATTTGTCGACATAATTCGTGCCATCTTTAGATGGCAGTCATTCCCCCCTTGTTTAGGCGGGAAAAAACCTTTTTAGGTTATCATAATTTGCATCATCCTTTTATGGTGGCGTTTCTCCCCCTGACTAAAGTGGGAGAACCTTAAAGGTTATCAACCCTACTCTTGCCAAACTCTGGTGGCGGGTTGCCATGCCAACTTATGGTGGCATTTTAGTTTTCCTGATCATGGCGGAAACATTACTATCTCATTTTTGGAAACTTCTGGTTCCATAATTGCCTATTTTCAAAGGAAATCCTGCTCATGATAGTTTTTGGGTTTTAATTTAACTACACAATAGGTATCCCAAAAACAGCTGCAGACTCGAAAAAAGATGAGATATTTCACGCCGTTCCTTATAACGGTTTACTTCCTCCCCCTAACGGCGGGAATACAGTCTCATCTTCAATAAGACATTACCAACACATGGTTTTAAATGTCTTATGAATCGAAACCAACATATATAGCTAGGTGACGTTATGGAACAAACACGTAAGTTGTAAGGTTGTTTCCCAAGATATAATTGATGGTAAATAGTTGGTCGAGCAATAAACTAAAGATTCTTTAAATAAAGAACTCAACTAGACCATGTCGAGTGCGCACATGTGCTAACTATATGCTCGATATAACACCAACTGGAGGCAAAGCATCAAAGCCTATCAATTTACCACCAACATAAATACTTAGATGGAGAGTCTCTGCAACCACAAGATTTGCACAAACAGTTCGGAAAAATTTAATATTACGTGTTAATATAATAAGAGACCATATAGTAGATGTGTCTATCAATACATTAAAGTATTGAAATAATTGTCCATATTGCAGGGTGAATAAGTCCTGCAATTTTCACCTTGAATCCTTTCTAGGAGTTAATGTTGGTGATTCAGTAATGGGTTACCATAATGTTAATGTTAATGTTAATGTTAATGCAATTTAACAACTAATTGTCTCAGGGACCAATAACACAATTTACATCCTTATCTAATAGAAGCTTCAGGTTCAGTAAAGGATGTCCATGAGCATTTTGAATCGTCTACTCATCTTGGTAGAACTTTGGTGTCCATACTGATCATGCCTGAGCATGAATAATTCAAGGGTCATTCAACTTCTGGCTAATGACAAAATGAAACTCGACTAATCGAATTCTCCTATGGCACACCCCATAAAAGAGAGCCTTACGTTTCTTTACGATGTGCTTCTGGCACAAAAACAAATGAAGTAACAAAATACTCCATAAAAATGCTCATTTATCATTTCAAGGTGGTAACGCCAAATATTCTCAAAAACTCAACAGATTCTTCAGGAATCCTTAATAATATAAGGCGTCAATAATGATGATTGTTATACCACCAAAATGATACACGCTCTTCCGGAGCCGTCTATCATATTATTTGAAACTGAAATGATGTTTTACATTCCCAAAAATCAAACCTCTTCAAGGTTGTAAAATTATTGGTAGTTTGAAAAATCGTGTCTGTTGTTCCGGTTTCTGAGACAGATATCTCTATCGTCTATTTAAAATGGATAGATTACTTCAGGAATCCATATCCGATGTCACAGTTGGACGAGAGACATACATTAATAAGTCATTAACAATATCATTACGTAACCATGGGCTACTTCGGGAACCCAAGAAATCGTGGTTAATTCCTGGAATCCAACTATTTTGGTAGACCACTTCTGGAGTCTACTTTATGGATTACTGCTGGAACCCATAAATTTTGGATTATTATAGGAAGGCACAAAATGTATGTTGGACTGCTTATGGAGCCGACAATATCTCATGGATTGCTTCCAGAATCCATTACTGACAAAAATAAGCAAAGAAAATAAACAAAACTTAAAACAAAGGATAAACATCCAAACAAATATGGTACTAATACAATAACAATAAATCTCCAATTTTGTCGCCTTCAAGGTCAACGAAATATTAGTTTACAAGTGTACAAATGGATACACTATTTTATGGAAAAGTTTTCTACTTGGTCACTTCAGGGACCGCAAATAGGAACGACTAGCACTTTTATAACGGGTCACTTCTGGGACCAGCGGCTAGCGGACCGTGCCTTTTGCATCCATACTATGCTAGACGAAATTCCAGCTTCTGGTGGAATTGTTTCAAAATCTCTGGAGATTATTTAGAGCAAGAGAAATTAAATTTATGTTATCCTCTAGGGATACAACAATTTCTCGCTTCGTCGGTATTAAAACCGCAAGTACCATAACAAAAATACTATAGCGGAAAATTATTAAAGTTTACGGAGTCGCGGTTCTCACCATCCCGCACTTACCCAAAAACATCCGTACAAGTTTGCAATACTTGTATAGAACAACTTGCCTCCATTAATAGTGTTATTACTCTGATTAATAAAAATAACAGAGTCAGTACTACTATCCACATATATAATCAAAAACACAAATTCAACTCAAAAACAAAAATATAAATTGTGAAGTTGATTATATGGCTTTGTGGGTATCATCCCCGGCAGCTTGGCATAAACATCGTCGAACACTGATTTATCAATTGGCGGCATCGAACTATTCGTGCTGATAACGTGTTGTAACAAAATGATATAGCTGGGCCACTTTCCTAACTCGCAGTAGCTGAGTTCTCATATATCAATATTATACGAGTACTGGTTTACGATACAAATGCAAATTAAAGGAAAGAACCAACAACAACTAACAGTGCTAGTATACAAATACATAAGAACGAAATAATGAGTGAGAAATTTCATTCTTCTTTTCTATCACAAAGTTCACCGTATACAGCACCCCTAAATGGGTATTTATACTTGTACTAGAGAAATGGATATACATTATCGAGATATAGTTAAGTGATAACTATCACTGTACATGAGACACATAAGAGCGGATGTGTCTTTTACTTGCTGGATATTGTGGGACCCACAGAGACGTGTCCACCGGTGGATCAGCCACCTAGCACAAACTTGTACAACATTACACAAATTCTTTGATGCGTTATAAGCTCTTTACTACAACCTGCCATGTGCAAATACCATTTTTTGGTCTTGACCCTCTCGGGGCACGATAGACAACAGGATCGGTGGCTGATATTTTCTCCATTGAATTCTCATTTTAACATCTTTTGCGTGTAGATAATAGATTGATTACCCCAGGTGCGGAGCTAAAAATTACAGGTTGGGGGCGCAAGATTTGGCTTTGAAGTACAAAATTTATTTTTAGGGGTGCAAAGAAATAAAAATAAGCCGCTACGTAGAAAAGATTCTGGAATTGGATCTAAATTAGGCTTTGGAGCCAGGGGTGACTAGGGATACACGTGTACACCCTTGCACTGGACTCGTTCTGCCCTAGATCACCTCATGAAAGCTGAAAGCAATTTTTTCCTGGCTGGTTTGGGGCATATTATTAGAAGACAAGACATGTTATTTTGAAGTAATTTTGAAAACCTCTTATATATCCTTTTTTTTTAATGACTAATGTGTCGCTGATTATTTAGTGTTGATTATTTAAATTAGTTAGTTAAATTAATTAGCGTTTTCGAGTTGGATTATAGTTGGTATTAGATGGTAAGAAATAGTAAAGTCTTTCATTATCTTGAAAAGTTTGAAGAAGATGAACAAGTTGCGGGAAAAAAAGTAAGACTAGGGTTTTGTAATTTTGGTAGCAAAATGAAACTTTGTAATGATGATGAAGATTCTAGTAGTGATGAAGAAGTGGATGCCGAGAAATTTCACCAATCAGATTATGTTAAGAAGTTAGATCCTATTAATATTGGTTATTTGCTGGATGAAGAAGAAAAAAGACTAATTGATGATCTTATTTAAACACAGAAGAATATTAACGAGAAAATGAAGATCATATTGCTTCTATTGAGCATTTATGCGTTCTAAAGATCTCCAAACATGTATTTGTAGCCTATAATCCCCCAAACATGAAAAAAAAACTTCAAAATTTGCATTTTTTTTCCTGCCTACTTTCACTCAGAATCGGTGGATGAAGTACGTAGCAACACATCCTTTATTATCCCACCAAATTATGAACAATAATCTCATTGTTCATCATCATGTAAACCGATTATGGTTCACTTTTAGTGAAATGGGTAGGTGAAAAAATGGATTTTTGGCCTCTTATTATGCCGATTATTTCACTTGGATATTTTACAACACAAAGTTTACAATCGGCCGATATACGTTTTGTAATCCCATTGTAGAGATTTTTTTTTTAACAGAAAAACTCATTTTCAACCTGGACAACAATCTGTGTACATGTAAGCAAACATGAACATATTGTAACTTGGGAATTTTTCTCCAAAACAATCAAGTGCACAATCGGTAGTTATAGTTATCAACATAGACCGATTGTTTAGAGTCGGCCTACGCGACTATTACTCATTTATCGATTGTGTTTTCCTAACTTATTGATATATATTTTAGATTATTGAATCATTCGACGAAGATCAACCCGAACCCGTGTCTCAGCTGGAGCCTGATACTTCTGCCAACTATTACACTGATTTGGTATGGGAAAAGAAGGATGATGCAAAACAATGGTTTGTGAATAAAAGCATAAATATGAAATGCGCATTAGTTTTACGTCGTCGTTCTAGGAATGATTGATTAGAAATTGTTTGCGAGAGAAGTGGCAAACAAGAAGGTCACTGGACAAAGGACAAACTATACGTGAAGAAGGCAAGAAGTATAATTGTTCATTTACGATTATAGTAAATGAAACCAATGGTGTATGCAATCTTTCTAAAGTGATGAATCATGATGATCCAGAATCTCTTATTGGACACCCTGTCGTTTATGGGTTAAAACCATATGAAAGAGAAATGGTAAAGTCAATAAAGGCGAGTACTCCAAGTAACATCCTTATGAAGATTAAGGAGGAGGATGAGAATACCTTGTCTGTTTTGAGGCAAGTTTACGCCGCAATAGTATCCCTCAAGAGGACGACATGAGATGATAGAGTGGTTATGGAACAATCTCAATTGTTATCCAGTCGAGCAAATCAACTACACAATGAGGAAGACCGTAGTAGACGACAAAATGACTCATATTTTCTTGACAGATCTGGAGATGATCAAATTGCCTCAATCCTTCTATCAAGTTTTGTTAATAGAATGTACTGACAAGACAAACAAATATAACATATTGTTGTTAAACATTTTTTGCCACACTTCGAATAAATAAACATTCACAGGGCATGTGGTTTTATGGATCGGGAGAATGATAACAATTTTATTTGGATGTTAGAGGTAGTTTTTCCAAGGATATTAAATCTTCTTGAAGGAGATCTACCGTAGCGATCAAACTCTAAGGATATATTAACAGATAAGGATAAAGCACTATTGAATATCATAGAGGTAGTTTTCCCGAATGCGAAACATTTCTTTGCACGTAGCATATAAAATGCAATATCATAAGTAATTGCAGGGGTCATATCCGAAGTCCAAGCCTCAAAAGGGAACTACTCTTGAGAAGTTTGAAGATGAGCTTCTTAGTAAATTAACTCTGAAACAACAAAAGGATTAAAAAAACAAAAACGCCAAAGAATATGAAGATAATGAGTTAAAGTGGAAGGCTCAGTAATATATTCAACTTTCGAGGCAGAGTACAAATCTTATTTGGATATTTTCACTGAATTTGGAAAAGATATTAGAGCATTGCTCGGTCGAACTCGCAAGTTTTGTTATCTCAAGCTTGTTGTCAATGTTAGTTTGACAAAACTATACCTTGATTTCTAGTATACTAAAGTCAAGTCGCGGACTAGGATTAGAGTACGTAGTTGAATATCAGACATAACTGAATAATCTTTGAAGATTGAAGATTGAGAAACAAACGAAGACATTTTGAGAACTTCCTCGACAAAGAGGTATGTGAAGACTGAAACATCCTATTTACTCACGACATTACCATTCCATCTTTATGAGACTGTGTCATATGATTTTAGTAGATTTAATATTGCAAAGAAGAAGTTACGAATCAAGCTTTTCTTGATAAGTATCTCGAAATATGATTCAAGCAATGGATGTTCATAAGATTCATAAAAATCTTGGTTTAAAACAATTTATTGTTCAAGAATTATTCTTGTTTCAAGTTGATCATTTGAGAACTGTCCAACCAATGGTATTTTATATATATGGAAATTGGAGTGCTTCAAAATATTAAACGAGAGTTTTCAGAACTTATTGAAAATCTGGATACAAGGTAGGTATGCATACCCTAGATATATGAGTTCTTTAATGCAGGGTAGGTATACATACCAGTACGCGTATCCTGAGAGTCTGAATTCGTGAATGGAGGAGGTACGCATAGTCGTATACCCAGTATGCGTACCTGAAGGGCCTGAATCCGTGAACTGCTAAAAGTACACATTAGGCAGTACGCGTACCCTAGCACCCTGAATTCACGAACTAGTCCAGACGCACGTGTACCTGTAGCGCCCCAAAATCCAGCAGCTTAATAATCTAAGAGATTAAACTACATACATAGGGACTAAGGATCTAAATCATCAAATTAAATTCCTAATTACATAATGTAATCCCCAAACCACTAAACCTAACACTCTGATAATTAAAGATGGAAACCCCTCAAGCAATATAAATACAATAAAATATTTGTAATTTTGCAAATGAAATATCTATACATAAAAAAATTATACATACGAAAAATGATCTGCAAACATGACTAGAACCCTAGAGCTTTAAGCTATGGAAATGAAAATCTTCACATATATCATCTCTTCTGATAACTGAAAAACTGAAGAGGAATTGAGTGAGTACATCATCACGAAGGGTGCTCAATGGAAACGAATATAACATTCGAGTAATCACTAATATGCTTCACAGTTCTACTAATTGAAAAACGATATAACACCTTTTACACCTAGCACACAATAAAAGATTGCTCTAATTCACATCCCCAGATATTGCGTACCATATTATAATATCTATAAAAGATCACCACCAGATGATCTATAGAGTGACATCAGGACAACCTAGATATATTTTTTATCCTAACCTTGCCCTACTTAATGGTGAAGACAATGCTAAAATAACTCCAGTCTCAAATGATAGCGTCATCCACTCTAACACACCTCTGCACAGCAGTCCACAGTACACCCCATCGCAACATGAAACTAGAATTTCTTCCAAAAGTAACGTTAACAATCAAGCACAATATGCGTAAGACCAATTATCCCAGATAATATTGTACAATATTGGATGTTTTTACGTCCCTATTCATAAATTTATATATAAAATATAGTATTGGACACCTCAGCTGCCACCTGAATATCGATTTGGATCCTCAAAACATGCGTCCCATACCATATACTCATGTTTGCCAAAAGAATATCTCAACACAAGATCCTTAGTGCACGTCTCATATACCCCAACTTCAGGAATCCTAAATATTCATAGTTTGGAAAGGGTAATCGATGTTACAAGAAATTTGTAAGTGTAGTATATACTGTAAGGAACAAACTTTAATGCAGAGTAGTTGGATGCAAGTCACTGTTGGCCCGTTTGCAATGGTCTTTAGGGTTACCACTGATGTAGTGGGTGATAGTTGGCCTGACAACGCACACTGTTCCAAATGGGCGGAGATGATCAGTCTCATTGTCTACCTACCATTGCAAACAGTCTTTCGGGTCACCAATTATTTTATGGGTCGTTATTTAAGGCCTAGCAAACTTACAATACTTTGCTAGGTCTAACACGATTCGCAAAATAGTTGGCATACTCTTCCAACTGATTGTTTGCCTTTTGAAGAAAATTTTTGTAGTCTTATTACAAATTACTCGCTAACGAGTCCGTAATACACAGTCCCTAGTGTTATCTCATAACTTGCTCTGATACCAACTGTGATGGACCGGAAGTTCACCTACAACGCCCATCCGCACAGGCCGAAACTCCCCGATGCGCCACTCATAATGAAGTGACCAGGCCTTAAAACTTAAAGGCTCACCAGGAAAATACACGTTCCTATGTCATTGTGAACATGCTCCGCAAGCATGATGCCTTAAACACAACTTCCACATAGTTCCAACTTACCATTGGTCTGCGAAGATTGTAAGGCATAAAGGCTAAAGCTGATGCATATTGCACGCGTCACTGACTTACAAATCATGTACAGGAATAAGGCATGCCTTAGAATTACACACGGGACATTGCAAACCTATTTCCATCTTCCTTCTTTGGCAATACCCAATTCGTAATTGGTCATGCCTACCTCAAACAACTTGATAGGAAGTATGAGCAACCAAGGAATATGATGCAACTTACGTCATCAAGTGTGGAAACAATGATCTATTGCTTCGCTTTTTCAGTCATATGATATGAGTTACCATAATGTCGCAATTACCTCGCAATTAGATGATATGAGCGGCAAAGTGTTGAACCATTAATGCTGCAACACATTGCGGCTGTCTATGTACCTTTCTCTGCGGCTCGAAGGGATCAAGCATTAACCATAGTTCATCTGATCCGGGACTAGCAACTAAATCCAACTCGTGTTGAAGGAAAAATCCAAATAAATCCTTGTCCATATTGGCCAAAGGGACGTCTGAAAGATATGCACAGGTCCGTGCATAACTGATGTTTCCTTAAGGAAAACATCTTAAACCTTGAGGAAGCTCAACCACTGCAACACATACTCATTGTATATATCTTATTGACATTTCTACAAATAAAAATTCCAGAGAGTGTTGTTGGTGGTTTTTAGTTCAGGGATAAAATTATAAAACCCTGTATTTAATGTTCTGTCCTTCTGCAAAGAAGCTGAGCCATTTAAGAGTGATGAGTCCCCAGGCCTCCTTACTTATGTATGTATTGATCAATTTAATTTATTTATATATAAAATTTATCTAGAATGGTGCGTGTAGCAACAACCTCAAATATTCTGTAAATTTCATCTTCTCGCCTGCATTATTCGTTAATGTATGGCTTATTGAGTATTTCTACTATGCTATATTCCCTGACTGAGCCCTTAATATTGGTATGACATGACAATTAATGTTCACTCGCAACTGAGTAGCATGAATTCCCCGAAATATCAAGATTAAGGTCTGCATGAAAGTACTCAGTCAGAAGACGCACTAACTGCTCTCTGAGGATAAAGTTAAAGAATTTTGTGTCAAACACGCAGAATTTATCAAATTTGTTCAATTTTGTGGTAGATCACAAAATTCAAATTTTGGCCTAATTAATTTGCAAAAATTAGGTTATTTGCGCCCTGCACAATATCTAGAACCCTATTGGTCGAGACCAAACCTAGGTAAGCTAGGAAATTAATCCGCCATGGACTAGTAAGAGCAAAGTCCTACTCAAAAATCAGAAAACGAGAAGTAAAAGAGGAGCTGCGGCAAATAGGAGCAGCATCAAGAGGAGGCGTGGCCGCGCCGCTTGGCCGACCAATTTTCCCCAACAGGCGCCACATGTGGCCGGCTGGCCACGCTCCATGTTGCTGCATGCCGACCCCCCTTTGCTATCGACCAATCAGATCGCTTTAAACCCGCCACACGCACTTTTAAATAAAGTTGGAAGTTGGTTGGTCGATGCGCCTAAATTTCTTAAGGAATCTAACATAGACTGCCCATGTCAGTCTTAAAAAACAATCACGACCGTACGATTTGGCCACTCGATTTATCAAGCTTAACCGCTCCCTAACGCGGCCGAACAAGCATCACCATACCCACCGGCGGGCCTACAAATACCTAGGCCGATCAGCGTCTCTCCAACTCGCAAGCGGAGCCACTAAACGTTTACCAAAACAGTTGGCCACACGAGTTACAAAACCCTAATTTCTACCAAGCGGCATTACATTACTGTCGCAAAACGATCTTGGCCGCTTAACTTCGCCAGTCGGATTGACCGGCCTGGATTCGACCTTAATCAACGTGCAAGGAGCGAATACGTTCACCAGCGGCCCTGCTATTGTGTTGGCCGATCGAACAACTCCCAGCGCGCGCCATCACCAAAAACGTTGGCCCTAAAATAGGTTGGACACACGGTTTTTATAAAACCGAAATTAAATCAACGACAGCCATTAACTGCCGCAAATCATCTTGGCCGCCTAGCTTTGCCAGATGAATTGGCCGTCCTAACTCCCATTTTAGGTGGCCAACAAGATGTGTCCATGATCAACGGCCACTCCCTTTCCATAACCCGCGATCGGCCAAGCCATGACCTCCCCATATGGCTCCTAAACAATCGTCCAAAAGGGGCTGGTCGCGCTGCTTACATGAATTTTAAGGCAGCCATTAACTGTCGCAAATCATCTCGGCCGTCCAACTTTGCCAGCCTAATTGACCGGCCTAGATTAAATCCTAGGTGACCAATAAGATGTCACCATAGTCGTCAGCCATCACTCTCCTACAGAGACCGTCCGGCCTGCCTTTTTCGCGCGTGGATAGCTCCTGGCAGCTTCCTGAAAATGGTCGGTCATGCTCCTTTTAAAACATTAAGCTCCGCGACTGATTTAAACGATCTTTATACAACGATGCTTCACATGCATCAATTATTTTGAGATGCTTGCTTAAAAGCGATGCTCTACATGCATCGAAAACAATACGATATTTTATGAGTATCGGCTTCAATAATAACTTAATTATTTAACCTAATAGCATCACATGCTATTCTTTACGGAAAGTCTCATGACTCGGCTCGTCACACATGACAATCCGCCACCCAGCTTGCACGCGATTAGTCAGAATAGCTAGGTCTTGAACACAAGACCCACTCAGCAACCTGCTGCATATTTTCCACGAAAATGCTCGAGACATCAAACATGTCACAAATTGGGGGATGTTCATCAGGGTATTGGTATGGTTACAACGTGCGGCGTGCAACACGCCCATTACGAGAAAGTGTCAGGAAAGGGCGGACGGTTAACAACAGTAAGAGAGTAGTGGATGTAAGGCTGACCAGTTTTCCCTCGCGATGGAAACGTGACGGTCACTACTTTTTACACAACCTCACTTCTCCACTACTTAACTGTCTCCACTTCTTACGAGATCAAGGGGCGCTCAATCATGACTTGTATAAAAAGGTATTCGACCTATTTCGACAAAAGGACAGAAGTGTTATCAACACAAGTATCCAGAAAACACCAAGAACTGATAGATTACATTCCGCAAGCCAGTTCTATATTCTGATACAAGTCATAAAACATCCACACCTTCAAAATTCAATATTTTTGATCTCAACACCTTCTTCGCTTCCCTCCCTAAGATCAACCCTTCTCCTTCATCTTGTGACTGAAGCAAGACTGGAACGACCATTTTTTGGTTTAGGCCAGAATAATACAGATTGATCTCTCGAATCTAAAGTACTCCCGTGCAGTGCATTTATTTAGGGTTTAGATTCGTTTCTCGGCGGCACACCCAAATTTACCAAAGCCAGCAGAATCATTTTTTACCCCAAAAAAACTGGTGACCACAGTGGGAGATTAATCTCTCGGTTGCAAGATCAATTTTCAGTTTCATTTCAATTTTCTCAAATTCAAGATGGTAGATCTTAGGTCTGGGTCAGATACCAATCCTGATGCTACGGGCGCTGATAACACTCCTGGTGCCAATATCCCTGCCGTTAACACCAATGTACCTCCTTCCAGCATAGTCAACACATCGCATGGTGTTACATCCTCTAGCACCAACACCAGTAGCGTCGGAAGCATCCCCTCTGGCGTGACACCTCCTATTACCAGAGCCAGAGCCGCTGCTACTCCTAATATTTCTTTGAGCATCACACCTCCAATCGTTACCAGGGATGCCACCATTTCTTTATCGGGACGAGAAACTGGAGGAGCCAGAGGAAACCCACCTCCTATTATCATTGTTGATTTAATGGAGAGACAGGAAGTTCTTTCCAAAGCTCAGACGGACATGGCTACAACTCGGAAGGAGGTACTCACTTTTCTCAAGACGCTAACAGAAAGATTACCACCAGAACCGTGTCGACCCCAAATGGAGCGACAAAGAACACTTTCATGACACCCGGTGCGAGTACTTTCAGCAGGGCGTATCTTTATGGATGAAGAAGTTCGTGTATCTCCTGAACGACCATCAGAAAGGAATCAACAGTCCAACTTTATCACACGAGAGGACTTGGAGCGGCTCCTCCAGAATCGAGGCAGGGAAAATCCAGCCACCATTCATCATCATAAACCTCCTTATCCTCCTGACGTGCAAAGAATTCCCCTTCCAAGAGGATATTCTTCTCCCCAGTTCTCCCTTTACGACGGTACTGGTAACGCTCATGAACACATCTCTCGTTTTTTGGAATCACTAGGGGAGCATGAATACAACCACGTCCTCCGTCTGAAAGAACTCTCAAAATCACTCACTGGAAGGGCGTACACCTGGTACAACAACATCGCACCGAACAACATAGCTAATTAGTGTGAAATGGTTACCGCTTTCTACAAGAAATATTTCTTTGTGTCTGAGCAAATCACTTTGTCATACTTGGGAAGGATGTTTCAGCGAAACAATGAACACCCAAATGATTACGTCAAGAGATTCAGGATTCAAGCGCTAGATTGTCATGATCCAAATGTAACTGAGCATCAATTGGTAGAGTTGCGCATTAATGGCATGGTACCCGTCTATCGCGCTTTACTGGAGAACCTGCGTTTCCAAACATTCTCCGAACTTCATGAAGCTACTACGCGGTCGTCCACAACAATACCAGCCTTGCTAGAGAGAACCCGGCCCTCCAGGAATGAAGATGCACGTGAGACTCGAGGGAACAGACGCCTCATCAACAAACAATAAAACACTCAACCCTTTGTAAGCGTGGTAAGTGAGAGAGGAAAAAGAAAAGCTCCAGCTGCAGAAAAATAATCCAAACGTGCGGCACCAACACAACAGATAGCTCAAACCCGAAAATTTGCGGCTAAGACGCCTGCACAACAACAAGAAACTTGAGAGGCTGCTCTAACCTTCCTGTTTCCGATTGAAGAAGTAATTGAACTCCTAGAAGCATGGATTCAAGATGACGCCATCAATCTACCTCCTCTCAAACGTCCGCCAACCGAAGAAGAGATGGCAAATCCCAAATATTATCGTTACCATAGGTTTGTCAATCACCCAACCAGTAACTGCAACAAATTGAAGCACATTTTCAAAGAGAAGGTGGATACAGGAGAACTTCAATTAGGAAATGAAGGAGTTCACAGATACCCCCTTCCTGTCAGGAGCTGCATGATTTCTGGGGACTCCGTCCACAAAACCGTGCAGTCTATGATGGAACATTTATGTGAAATTCTGTATTCTCCAAGGCGTTGCAGCGTCAAGACATATTTGGATCCCTCAACCGTGTTGTATCAGGCAATCGTCTGTTTCCAGTCAGGGAAGCCACTCCCAAACCCCAATCTTTCCTGGGAAGCGCGACTAATAGATGCAACTGGGGACTCCTAACCACCGCTCACTTGAAGGATGTCGAGTTTGACAACACACTGATTGATGCGGCCTATGATTTCAACATTTTCACTGTCAAGACTCTGAGAGCTTCAAAGATTTCAAAGCAGGAAGCTGTTCACCACTCAACCATAATCAAAAACTCAGAAGGAGAATCCAGAGACGCTCACGGGTATATCAATCTCGAAATCAAGGTGGGAGATGCTCTAACACACGCCAAATTTCATGTGGTTAAAGAGTACCCAAATTATGATATGATCCCGGGGCACTCATGGATACACGATAACAAGGCGACGTTAGGATTATGTCCTTTACCAGTGTCTATACCTGAAAGGGTCTCCAACAAGCCGTCTAATCCTGAAGACTATCTGTTTCCGTATCAACAACTCGCGAATGTGACACAACTGCTTGGAGAGAGCGTATAAACATTTGTTCGCAGATTCCGAACACAAGTAAGTCTTATTGAACAACCTTTTTTGCAACCAGTCACTCCTCCTCCCCCCAAGGCTTGGGGACTCGATCCGGTTATTAACTCGACTGTCACTAGGAGATGTGAATGGGATGCTGGTCCTTTCAAATATTTTATCAATAGTTTAGAAGCTGTCACTGTTAAAGATGAGGAATCTAGGAAAGTAATGGCGCAACGCCCAAACCCATTCCAAGTTGGAGATGTGGTGGTGAGAGTTGTTGCTCAGCCTGCTCCGTCTGATCCCGCAGAAGGGAAAAAAGAGTCGTACCTAGTGGCGGAAATTATTTTGGGAGGTTACTGCAAGCTCATCAATACTGACAAGCTAGACGGCATAGTAATACACGCCCAGTGGCTCAAACCCTTCAATACCTCAGATGTCGTGCCGCTCTCTCCTCCAAAATTCCTTTTAGTGTTTATTTTAGCGATTTCCCTTTTCATGCAATATTTGTAATTCCTCCAAAAACGATTGCACTGCTTGCCTTCATAATTAGGGTTTCAATTTATCAGATAATCAAAGCATCATTTCTTTTAAAATAAAAATTCTTACTCCTGAATCATCTTAAGGAAAAGTCTCGAGTAAACCCGAACCCTCACAAAATCATTACCCATTTATTCGAAATCAGAAAACTTTAATCATGGAAGAGATACCTCATATCTTTCAAAAAACACGGAAAAGGGGAATGTGTAAAAGAAAAGGAAGCACAAGATCATTAAACAACGACATTTTCCTTTTGGAGCAAACATCATTCGCATCCCGACGAGCAACCTGCTTCAACATTTGCCTTACGAGATCCCTAGAAGAAGTTTTGTTGTCTGCAGTATTCCGGATCTTGGAATCCCCTTCGCGGAGCCAAAATGCAGTGAATTTAAAGTTAACACATGTGACACTGCCAGATTGCAACTGCTTCTTCAGAAACGGCGCGTCGAATCATATTACACTCGCCATCAATTGAAGATGAAGCCTCCTCACCTAACGAACACGGATTTTGGATCTTTTAGTTCGTGGAAGTGCGCCCATGCTTCTACATATCTGACCGGCACGCCATAAATACTCAAGAAGCATGTAGTCTGCACGGGGGATTATCAAACAGAAGAATGGGAAGGACCCAGATTTTGCGATCGAGGTACTAAGTGTGGCTCTACCGTAACCCTATCAAGGGACACTACAAAATATTGCGAAATTTTCTAAGGATTTGGATTTCTTAGTTGGGAGTTTTCATTCATTCATCCAACTGGAAAAATAAAACCTGGAGGATGCTTATACTCAATCCTTCATCGTTTTAGCCGAGCCACGAATCTTTCATCCCTGGCGCTCGTTGGCTGAGACGATTGCTCAGACGCTTCATCATGCCTCCACTTTTCTACCATAATAACCGAAGCCAGGAAAGCTTGAACACTCTCTCGAAATATGCGTAAATGTGTGAGAGGCATGCCCTGTATGGCCCGACCAGCTTCACGAAGCGGAGGATCAATTTTAGCTTATACCTCCTCGAACATGGAAACCTTGGGTTTATCTATTTCAAAACTCTTCTTCGTAGAATTAGAAGAATAATCATCTCCAGGAGTTCCCATCATGTACTGCAAAGAAGCATTATGGTTATATCAACAACCTACGTAAAAAAGAAAAGCTACAAGAAAATATGAAGCAATACCTGGAAAGAAGATGAGTGAAACTCTACGATGATCGGTATGAGAAGAAAAGCTCAAGTGCTCCCTTCTATATTCCACAAATTAATAAGATTCGGGAAAAGAAAGGATTCTCTACCTACCGTATATAAAGGCCTTAGGTGCGGGATATCAACCGATCAGATACTTATCTATCTGAAGATAGTTGACGTGTGCTAGGAGGATGATCACTACGTGATTTGATACTCCATTAAACGTGTCTTGCTCAAAGACGGAGCTGACCTCTATCCTGGTAACATATGTCTACTCTACCTCATAAGTTTTATCTTTATTTGTCACCATCTAGTGCTTACCCCGCAACAATGTCACTGTTACGTGCCAAGCAGGGGACTTAATGTTGATGGTGGTTTTTAGTTCAGGGCTAAAACTGTAAAACCATGTATTTAATGTTCTGACGTTCTGCAAAGAAGCTGAGCCATTTAAGAGTGATGAGTGACCAGGCCTCCTTACTTATATATGTATTGAGCAATTCAATATATTTATATATAAAATTTATCCAGAATGGTGCATGTAGCAACAACCCCAAATATTCTGTAAATTTCATCTTCTCGCCTGCATTATTCATAAATGTATGGCTTATTGAGTATTTCTCCTATGATGTGTTCCCCGGCTGAACCCTTAATATTGGTATGACATGACAATTAATGTTTACTCGCAGATGAGTAGCGTGAATTTCCCGAAATATCAAGATTAACGTCTGCATGAAAGTACTCAGTCAGAAGACGCACTAACTGCTCTCTGAGGATAAAGTTAAAGAATTTTGTGTCAAACACGCAGAATTTATCAAATTTGTGATAACTCACAAAATTTAAATTTTGGCCTAATTAATTTGCAAAAATTAGGTTTTTTGCACCCTGCGCAATATCTCGAACCCTATTGGTCGAGACCAAACCTAGGTAAGCTAGGAAATTAATCCGCCATGAACTAGTAGGAGTAAAAATCCTACCCAAAAATCAAAAAACGAGAAGTAAAAGAGGAGCTGCGGCAAATAGGAGCAACAACAAGAGGAGGCGTGTCCGCGCCATTTGGCCGACCAATTTTCCCCAACAGGCGCCACATGTGGCCGGCTGGCCACGCTCCATGTTGCTGCATGTCGGCCCCCCTTTGCTATCGAACAATAAGATCGCTTTAAACCCGCCACACGCACTTTTAAATAAAGTTGGAAGTTGGTTGGTCGATGCGCCTAAATTCCTTAAGGAATCTAACATAGACTTCCCATGTCAGTCTCGAAAAACGATCACGGCCGTACAGTTTGGTCACTCAATTTATCAAGCTTAGCCGCTCCCTAACACGACCGGACAAGCATCACCATACCCACCGACGGGCTTACAAATGCCTAGGCTGATCGGCGTCTCTCCAACTCGCAAGCGGAGCCACTAAACATTTACCAAAACAGTTGGCCACATGAGTTACAAACCCTAATTTCTATTAAGCGGCATTACATTACTGCCGTAAAAAGATCTTGGCCGCTCAACTTCACCAGCCGGATCGACCGGCCTGGATTCAACCTTAATCAACGTGCAAGGAGCGAATACGTTCGCCAGCGGTCCAGTTATTGTGCTAGCCGATCGAACAACTCCCAGCGCGCTCCAACACCAAAAACGTTGGCCTTAAAATAGGTTGGCCACACGGTTTTTATAAGACCTAAATTAAATCAACGGTGACCATTAACTGTCGCAAATCATCTTGGCCTCCCAACTTTTCCAGATGAATTGGCCGGCCTAACTCCCATTTTAGGTGGCCAACAAGATGTGGCCATGATCAACGACCACTCCCCGTCCATAAGCCGCGATCGGCCAAGCCACGGCCTCTCCATATGGCTCCCAAACGATCTTCCAAAAGGGGCTGGTCGCGCTGCTTACATGAATTTTAAGGCAGCCATTAACTGCCGCAAATCATCTCGGCCGTCCAACTTCGCCAGCCGAATTGACCGACCTAGATTAAATCTTAGGCGACCAATAAGATGTCACCATAGTCGCCAGCCATCAGTCTCCTATAGAGACCGACCGGCCTGTCTTTGGCGCACGTGAATAGCTCCTGACAGCTTCCTGAAAATGGCCGGTCATGCTACTTTTAAAACATTAAACTCCACGACTGATTTAAGCGATCTTTATACAATGATGCTTCACATGCATCAATTATTTTGAGCTGCTTGCTTAAAAGCGATGCTCTAAATGCATCGAAAACAATACGATAATTTATGAGTATCGGCTTCAATAGTAACTTAATTATTTAACCTAATAGCATCACATGTTATTCTTTGCGGCAAGTCTCATGACTTGGCTCGTCACACATGACTATCCGCCACCCAGCTTGCGCGAGATTGGTCAGAATAGCTAGGTCTTGAACACAAGACCCACTCAGCAACCTGCTGCATATTTTCCACGAAAATGCTTGAGACATCAAACATGTCACAAATTGGGGGATTTTCATCAGGGTATTGGTCTGGCGGTTTACAACGTGTGGGCTGCAACGCGTCCATTACGAGAAAGTGTCAGGAAAGGGCGGATGGTTAATAACAGTAAGAGAGTAATGAGTGTAAGACTGACCTGTTTTCCCTCATGATGGAAACGTGATGGTCACAACTTTTTACACAACCCCATTTCTCCACTACTTAACTATCTCCATTTCTTACGAGATCAAGGGGTGCTCAATCATGACTTGTATAAATAGGTCTTCGACCTATTTCGTCAAAAGGACATAAGTGTTATCAACACAAGTATCCAGAAAACACCAAAACTGATAGCTTATGTTCCGCAAGCGAGTTTCATATTCTGATACAAGTCATAAAACAACCACACCTTCAAAATTCAACATTTTTGATCTCAACACCTTCTTCGCTTCCCTCCCTAAGATCAACCCTTCTCCTTCATTTTGTGATTGAAGCAAGACTGGAATGGCCATTTCTTGGTTTAGGCCAGAATTGTACAAATTGATCTCTCGAATCTAAAGTACTCCCGTGCAGTGCATTTGTTTAGGGTTTAAATTCGTTTCTCGGCGGCACATCCAAATTTACCAAAACTAGCAGAATCAGTTTTTACCCAAAAACAGAGAGGATTAAGTACCACTTCGTTGAGGAAGAGTCAGAACATAATCGTATCGCAACATCATTAATGCTTCCACTAGTAAGAGACATGGTTAATATTGCTTCCCGAAGTAATTTTTAGCATGCTTCCCGAAGTAAGAGACAAGCTTAAGATGAGGCCTCATCTTGTTCAACGATGCATCTTTGAGCATGCGTCATAAGAAAAGTGCGGGTGTGACAAATTCAAGAAAGTTTAGAAACAGATACAGTTGGTAATTGTAATTTAGAGTAGTAGCAAAAGGTGTTTTTGATTTCGTTTATATATATATATGGGTTTATACATTATTTCCATGATATCGTTATGAAAAATTAATGGGATCTATTCGTGAAGTATTCTTGCTTTTATAATTAGCCTAGGTACTCCATTTATGGTGTTTCAGTCACCTTTCAATGGTTTCCTTAGTCAGTCAGTGCCATAAGAAGCAAGTGGGGATACTCCCCAAGAATGCTTTCGTCGTAGTTTTTTTTTCTTCGTTGTTGGGGACAAATCAAGTGAGAGGGCAAGTCAAATTCTCAGAACTTGAAGTAAGTGTAGTGGGAATCTGCTAATTCACAATGATTTTTTTCATTTATTACTTCATTGTTTCCACATCACACTTATTTATTCTCAATGACTTATCAAATGACATTTGTTTTATATTTTTAAGTTCGATTATTGAGACAAGTTTCAAAGAAAGGGCTTTTCATTTCTGAGAAGGACCCAATCAGTGTGCGATACTAACACCCCACATTTTTTACAATGAATATTACACCGTGTATTGACAATCCATGAATTTTTTGACTTTTCTTATTGCGTTTCTTTTATTTTTCTTTCGTTTACTACGATATGGCTGAACAAATAACGATGCTTACAAATCTCGCATATCAAAGTTCCATTCAAAAACCTTGTATGAGAACTTGTATTGAGAAGGATTTCTCTCAAGTTGTAGTTATTCCATACGAACTTAGATTATCGGCGATGATATAGACATAAAAACCATAGGTTGGCCTAACCCAGTCCTCTCATAATAGGGTTGGCTCCTCGCAGTTCTGCCTTTAACACTAACATTAGGTAGCAATCGAACCCTCTCATGATGTTCTAAGCCCAACTCACGTACCACATGAATCGAAAAACAACTGAACCCTTGGGACCTTCTTCAACCTCAGGATTTGATGATTCGACATCTAGATGCCAAACTACTCCGTTAATAAGAACTCTTTGGAGTCATCATCATGTTATCCCCGACGTACCTTTGATCCGTTGGGCGAAAGCCCTTTCACATAGGATTCCCGAATCACTATGGACGAATTTCGTCTCTATTTGACTAGTAGGTCTCATTGTCAGACAGGCTTATACCATTACATTCACAAGCATAATTAAAACTTGAGCCAACCTTCGCATGCCTCCATTACTCTTTAGGAGGTATCCGCCCAGATAAACAACCCACCTCACAGTATTTTTCCGATATCCGAATACCTAGTGTGGCGGTTAGACACCCTTAGACGAAAGGTCTTTCATATTTTTATTCAGAAGCTATAGTCAAGGTGCACACGGTATTACCGTCTAACCTTTGGTACTCCGCATCTTCACGGACAATTCAATTTCATCGAGTATATGTTGGAGATAGCAGGGCAGTTGTTACATCATTCGAGTAGGTCACTATTTATGTGACAAGGAATTTTGCTACCTTAGGACAGGTTGAGTTAATAGCGTCGTCTATTGGAATTTATATTCAAATATAATCGCACTTCCATCCAGCCTACCATCACCGAGCGGGTGTCAGACTCTATACTTTTGTATTACCACATAGTAGAGTCTTGTGTTTTTAATAAACTGTCACTAATCCCTGGTATATGCCACTTTCCTAATTCACAGAAAAACTCCCCTCCTAATTCAAAGTTTTTTCCTAAAAGTTTCAAACTCATAAAGGTTTTGATGACGTATTGTTTTCATTGCTTAGAAGGTAAGGCTTATTAGCGGGTTGAACCCCTCACATGTAGGACATATGAGTATTTTCGTCCATATCTTGCTGCACGATCTGATACTCCAAGAGACAAGCATGGTTTAGTAGTCAAAGGAACTTCGTCATTTTCGTGTACCCATCAAACCAAGCCCTTTATAGTTTTTCTTATGGACCGATTCACTATGCGTAGATTTACTAAACTGGTAGGCTATCTTATTTTTTACAGGATATCTTGTTGTTCATGTCGGCATTCTCACTTATGATATCTCCAGGTCTTGTCACCAAAAACCTTCACCGATCGACAGAACGTCCCGCTACTGACACTTGATTCAATATCTCGTCGCTTCGGCGAATCACTTGAACCTCGATATACTTTCGGTGCCATGGTGCTAGACCAGTGAACTATTGCGGTTTCTTCAGATGATAGCCGCTTCTATTCCTGATTGTCATAGATCGTCATTTCCTTTTCCACTAAGTGGTTGTTTGGGACCTTAGCGTACAAATAGAGATGTTTTGCTCTCCAATTTGGATCTTAGCCCCCAAAGTCTGTCTGTATAAACGATTTAAGACCGTACTCGGAGTTTCCCCTTGTTGGTAAATAAAATTGTGGCCACCATAGCCCAATGAGCGCTCTACCTCGGGCCGTCGACTTTATACGCTCTACTGAAATACATTTCGTGGAAAATCAGCTACATCCGATCTTGATTGGCCTTTCACCGCAAGCCACAATCCATCCACGTATTTTTCCACATACATAAGTTCGATCCTCCAAGACCTGTTAGGGCTCTCTTAAACCTGCTCATGGATAGATCGATTGGTTTAAGGTCAAATAAGAAAAACTATAAAATTAATCTTTGGAAAACGCCTAAACCTGATAGCTTAAGATGCTCTCCCCATTTTCTCGTGGACCAATCATGTAGAAGGTACGCAGTTAGAGCCATCTGATCCTTCGAATGATTGTTTGTATTGAATTTCAAGTTCTCTACTGCACTCCCTAAATAAGGTTATTTACACCTTTCCCTCACAGTTTCCCTACACCATTAGTCACCGAATACTTAGGATTATAGGGTGATCCTCCTTCATCGCGTAAAAACGATCATATTCAAACACATTGTGTTTACTGGGAAGGATCGAATCTTGGAACGAGTCTACGGGGTACTCACCTTCTTTGGCCAGATCTTCTAATCTTTTCACAGTACAGTTACCTGCACGTGTGGAACCTTGGTCGTCGCTTGCTAGTTTGTCCATCATTTAATCTTGGAAGAAAGCTAGCAATCTTTTCAAGCTCTAACTAGCTTCGCTGGCCGCAACTAACGGGGTCTTGGTTGATTTTATTTCCTATAGCTACTAAGATGTTTTAGTTCGTTAAGTTTGAAAGTACAATGAGCGCATACCCGCTATGGAATTTGGATGCAGTTTTCCGATCGGAAATCCATGGATCAGAGACGGTATCTCCCCATGACCTTTCGCCTATGAAAGCGCCCTTCATTCTCAAAGCCCGGGCTTCCATCCAATTACTGCACTCTTCTCTACAATACCCATAACTGAAGACCAAAACCATCTCGCCTTTCGAGTGCATTTTTCTTTAATTCTGAGTTCGATAACTTCGTGAAACTCTAGTTTTTGAAGTTTTTCTTCTCATATGATGAAAGTGATTCTTTCTGTACTTTCGCCAAGTTTTTTAAAGTTATGTTTTTCTTCTTTAACGAGCTTACTGAATTTACGTTATTAGTCCTTATTGAATAATGAAAGTGAGCAAAATCTTATTGCAAGACGGAAAAACGTGACACTGCCAGCTAAATTTCCCATGAGACAAAAAACCAATGAAAGACGAACATCCATTTTGCTACTAAACTCTGGTTACCCACAGCGTCCTCGGCCTTCCACACTTGCCTGTCTTTTTGGAACTTATTCTCTCATGAGTTTAGTTAATGGGAGGGTCAGCACCTGATAAGTAAGGGCCGGCACCCGAATGGACCTGTCAAGTTTAGTCCTTTTATGACAACCTCAATTTCTCTCGAGTCTCAACCGTTGGAGACGTTTCCCTCCGTCTCTTATCTATTTCCCCTTGTTCTGTCTTCATGGCTACCAAACTATCACTTTGCTCAGTTCATGATTTTACCATCTCATTCAACAAATTCTCAACAACCCATCGAAGAATCTCTCATCGTTCTCTTTTCCCTCCATTAAAAGCTAGTAGTTATTGTTTCTCGAACAACATTTCAATTAGTACTAGTGAAGGAGAAGCCTCACTACTTGTAAGTCATGCAGTTAAAGAGGACCAAGGGATTCAAACTTCTAAGGAAAATCAGAGTTCTGATTCAAATGCATCATCTTCTAAGCTTGTCTTAGTTATTGGTGGCACTGGTGGTGTTGGTATGCAGTTTTTCTCCCCCCTTGCACATGTTCACCTACTTGTATATCTGAAGTTTCTTTTTCTCTGTTAAAATGGATGGTAGATTTTTCCCTTCAAAATTTATGGGTGTGTCTATCATTGTAAGTTAGAAATAGGGTTCTTTTAGTCTCTGAAAGTTTATCCCCGAAACCCTTGAAACTAGGTTTGAAAATGTGTGTACCTCCTCAACTGTGCCCCCCCCCCCCCCCCCCCCCCCCCCCCCCCCCCCCCCCCCCCCCCCCCCCCCCCCCCCCCCCCCCCCCCTCTCTCTTTTTTTTTTTATTGGTAACAATTGCTCTTCTCTTGGTAATATTGTTTAGGTCATTAATCTGTTACATTCACATTGATTCTTTCTTGTAATTTATGTTTATTAGTCTATTCCAGGGCAGTTAATTGTAGCATCCTTGCTAAGCAGGAACATAAAAGCACGCGTATTAATTCGAGATCCTGAAAAGGCAAAATCGTTGTTTGGCGAGCAGGATGAAAACAGTTTACAGGTATTACATTCCATTTGATGCAATGTATTCATTTCAAATATTTAAAGTGGTTACTTTGTGCTGATATTCCAGTTGTTATGGACCCTGATCATTCACAACATCGAATGTTTCCTATTGGCTTCGGTAGTTTCCATAACTAGGATGAAACTCTCCTTACCAATTTTTCTTTATCATTATTTTGAAGTGTTTTGAGTTGAAACTCCACGCTGGCACTTAATTTCTTGTAATCAAGGCACTCAACCATTAATTTTAGGCCTGTATCAAGTACCTTTTTATAGCAAAAATGGATCTATTCATGTCTGAATGGATGTTACTTGATAGGTATGGAAAGGGGACACAAGGAACCCGAAAGATCTTGATCCAGCTGTTTTTGAGGTCTGTTTAACAACCTTTGGAGCTAGAATGATGTGAATGATTAATTTAGCTTTTATAGTTTGGAACTTAGTTATATTGGTGGATGTTCTATTAGGATTAAATTTTTAAGAAAACTTTATTGTAGGGAGTCACACATGTAATTTCCACCACTGGAACAACAGCTTTCCCTTCTAAGCGATGGGATGGAGATAATACGCCCGAAAGAATAGGTCAGATATTGCAGCTTATAGGAGTAAAATATTTGCATATTTATTGACAATCGAAATACTGAGGTAGTCCGTCTGAAGGATTATCTTGTCTCGTAGTTTTTATTACACGGAAGAACAGGAATCAGTCCATCCATATAGTTTGTTTGCAGTTTTAGTTTTTTAATTTATGGCTAAGATATCTGTTGTGTCTTATTCCTACGATGTGTTGAGTTGCTTAGGTTTTCTCTTTAGACCTTCAACATATACGTTTTCAACACTCACTAGTGTTTTTCATGTTTTAAGACTGGGAGGGTGTTCGGAACCTTGTGAGTGCAATTCCTCCAACTATTAAAAGATTCGTTCTTGTCTCATCAGTGGGAGTGACAAAGTTCAATGAATTGCCATGGAGGTATGTGAGCACCATTTTGTTCAATAACTTACCAAATTATATTTAGTTGGAATTACATGAGATAAAGACAGATCAGCGAAAATCACATATCTATAGTGTTGCTCAAATCTGTTTTATGGGTGTGATGAAACGTGAAATTTGATTATGTTTCGAGCAGTTAATTCTCCAATGTGTAAGTTTTCATGCAGTAAATTATAGAAGCTACTTAAATGTAGCATGGCTCTGGTTTACAATCTCATTGTTCATCTAAAATTGGGCTCGATAGGAAAACCAAGTGTTTTGCTATCATAATTGTTTAATACTGAACAGTTAAGGTGTTGATAAGAAATAGTATGTTTAAGGTAGTATCAACTAACCATTGGACACATGAATCTAAAGTTGGCTCCAAAGTCCTATGTGTCATTTAGAGCCAACTCTCAGTCTAAACATGAAGTGACATACCATGATGTCAGAGCTACATATGGATACTTGCTCATTGATTGAAAATTTTGGGATGATAACTCTCAGTTCTTTGTTGTAAGATGAACAATATAAACTTTTGTGTAGGGCTTCTTAACTAGTGGGTGAAGTTTTTTCAACAGTATCATGAATCTCTTTGGGGTTCTCAAGTATAAGAAGATGGGAGAGGATTTTGTTCGCAATTCCGGTCTTCCATACACCATCCTAAGGTAATGTTCCTTCTGTTTGAATTTGCTTGAATAATTTAATTTGGGTTCCTTGAAGTTTTATTATTCTTACTTTATATTACATTCCCATTTGTGTATCAGACCCGGAAGATTGACTGATGGACCATACACCTCATATGATCTGAATACGTTGCTCAAAGCGACTGCTGGACAACGCCGAGCAGTTCTCATAGGTCAAGGTATTCCATCTAAAATTTTCTTAGATTTCTAGATGTTTACAGTATCGCCTTAAATTCTGCATGAGTCTGCTCGGTTTTAGAGAACCAACAGGATGTAAATGTTGCATTCAGCTTCTTCAATTTGGGAGCAACATTTCGTTACTAGTTTTAGCTCACTACTTGTATTGTTAGTTAGCATCTTCTTTAAAATACGAACTATATTGTAAAACCTCTATTCAGAACATGGTCAAATGGTGTTAGCCAACTGAATAGTCTAAAATGGGTTAGTTTGAAGCCAAAAGGGAAACCCCTGTTTACAGATGTCAAAAGATACTGTAACCGCAACGAAAATGTTTACGAAGGCACTTTTAAGGATAAAATCATCTGTAAGCCGATACCGATCGGGTAATTCTAAATTCATACTAACACTCGACTTGGCCCCTGGCAGACCGAAACCACCTAGACCCGCCCCTGAGCAGACTCAGCTTCCATCTCCTTTATTTACATACACCACATTCCCGACTAGGCCCCCAACCTCCAACCCTATCCATATGTAGAGGGGGTTGCCAAGGTTCCAAGTTCTAACCCTCTCATGATGGGTATCAAATCATCAACGTCTCTCCCACAAGGGAAGAGAGGGGGAAATTAGCAACCATTGTTCTAGACATGGGATACTCCCAACACTACTCTAGTCGTATTTCTCTTTTGGTTTAGCACATAAAAGAATGGCTAAAGTGGAAACTGCTGGTCAGTCAAAGCACTGCAACCTTGATCTTTGTTAATCAAAGTTTTACCCCAATATGGCTAAAGCATACAGTTTGGATTAATGGATCCATTAATTAAACAATAGCTGTGTTTCTGTAGAATAGTTCCTATTGAGGTTTAAAAGTTGCAAAATTTATCAATTCCAAATGTAAGAATAAGTGTTAAAAATTAAAATACTAGGACCAGGAAAAGGAGATCCTCTAAAATAGAATATTAATTAGAGATGGGAAATCCTTATTATACATGAAACAGGAAATGGGAACTAGGAACTAATAGAGCTGTTTGACCCCATTAAACAGAGATGACCCTGTCAGCTGGATGTCCTACAATATAAATCCCCTTTTAAATTAACAGATGTTTTTCTTATTTATATGTAGTCTCAAACTCTTAATGATGCTTCTTTTCTTCTTGTTCCTAGCTCCTCGATGTCTCTTATACTATAATAATCTAATCTTTCAGGAGATAAGCTTGTGGGGGAGGTCAGCAGGCTTGTTGTTGCCGAGGCTTGCATACAGGCCTTAGATATCGAACTTACTGAAGGACAAATTTATGAAATCAACTCAGTTGAGGTATAAATCATCACTTTGTGACACTTTGTTTTTGTTATGAATAATAGGTATGTGGTTGTACATTCGTAACAAACATATGTTATTCAGTGATTTTGTTTTTCCTTGCTCAATTTCTTTGCAAATAATCAAAATCGTGCAATTTGTGCATCTGCTTAGGTTCATTCCAGATCCACTCTGAACCGCATCCCTGAAATTAATGGCAGTATTAGGCTCAGTTAGAAATGAATCAATGGCTAATATTTTTGGGAAGTCTTATTTAATGCTTGTCATGCAGAGTATCCCTCTCAGAAAATTAATTTCTTCTATATTTTGTAACTCTAGTTGGCAATGAAAAACTCATCCAAAATCACAGACTGTTGGTGGATTCACAAGATGAGCATTTTTTCGATACGATGTGTAAAAACATAATTTAGCTGTTGTTTTGGCTGCAAGTGTGCTTCACACCTGAATGAACGTTTATCCCTAAATGTTTAGCTATGCGATACTGATCATGAGCCTTGTTTTCTTACTTCATTCTGAAACATTCGTATGAGCGGCTCAATCAGGGACACCTTTTTCTGGCACTCACTAGGGAATCAAATCATATAATGGTTTTGCACTAAAATTATCCGCATTGTGAATGTTCTGGAAATTCAGTTTTTCTATCTTGATCTTGTAAATGTCACTTAATGTTGCAGGGAGACGGGCCAGAAAGTGATACAGAGAAATGGACAGAGCTTTTTAAAGCTGCACAAACTCAATAACATGGTTTGTTGCAGGTATATTCTCGTGTTGATCTGTAAAGTTATGTTCTCAGCTTGGGAAATGCAAATAAGAAGAAAACAAACTCAATATCCATTTGGCTTGTAAATGAAATACAAACATAGTACCAAGTTATAAAAGCTCAAATATGCAGGTTAACTTGGTACTTATCATGTATGTATATATATGCAAACTGACTCTTATATGTTTGTAAAATTATTTACCCCTCTTGTATCTTCAAACATTAGTGTTCAAGGCATCCATTTTATTTTTTTCTTAGTGACTTGTTACAACAGAACACCTCAGTCAACCATCTGTTCTTATGAGAAGTAACTAAAAAGAGTGAAGTCACTATCGATGACATGCAAGGGACCGGCCTGAGACATGACCAGCCAGGATACATAATATGTGAGGTAGTTTTTTGACACTGAAATTTGCATGGGCATCCCGAAAGTGCTGAAGACCGATTCTGAACACATGGATATGTGAGGTGGTTAGGGGCCAGGGCCCATACCCTACGGTCAGGATAGGAGCCCATATATGAAGGTATTTCCATCTTTCTTTTGGAAGAAGGTATAAATCCGGAATCCAAATTGCATTCTTATAGGGCGCAGCATGACATTGCCAGCATCCCTAACAGAACACAGAACTGGAAGCCAAACTTTTGCTGTCATCTCCCTTTCCCCGCCATCTCTTTCTTTTTCAAATTTTCGTTTCTTCTTCACCCCCTTTGAAACCCTAAGTTGGGCGTCAACATCTGGTTATAACTCTTTAATTCTCTGGAACTTGGATCTTTGTTCCTTTTCAAGCTTTGGGTTTGTACTGTTTAAAACTTTCAGAGCTGTAATATATCTTATCGGAGATTAGGGTTTTGGGTTTAGTTTGCTTCAGGTAGATTTATTGAGTGAATGATTAAGTTGTTGTGATGGCGAATCAAGAGTTGATACTCGGGCACAACCGAGAATTAAATTTTGGACAGTTGGGTCTTGAGCATCATAATAATAACCATGTGGGTTATGATTTAGGAGGACAGATCAATGATTTGGATTTAGGTCATACGACTGAGTACCATGATCAAAGCTTTAGTTTACAGCAGAATTATGAGAACAGCCACAGTGGATTAGATTTGTGTCAGAATCAAAACCCTGAATATGAACATGGGGGGAGTGTCGATGAGCAGCATCAAATTGTTATTGCTGAGCAACATTATGACTTGGGTTTTGGAGATGACCATGAATTGGTTGTTTCAGATGGGAATGAGCTTGAGCAGAATTTAGACTTAGTTGTGCACCAGAACCAGGAGATGGGTCTTGAAGCTTCTGATGATTTGGTTCAGCAGCATCATTTGGTAGTGAGTACTCCTGTTGTTCAGTCGCGTGAGCTTGGGCTGAATCCTAACTATGAATTGGCTCTTGGACAAGAGTTCCCCGATGTTAAGAGCTGTAGAAGAGCTTTAAGGGATGCAGCAATTGCTCTTCACTTTGAGATACAGACTGTCAAGTCTGATAAGACGCGTTTCACAGCTAAGTGTGCTAGTGAAGGATGTCCATGGAGGGTTCATGCTGCAAAGCTTCCTGGTGTTCCTACCTTCACTATCAGGACCATAAATGAAGGGCATACATGTGGAGGTATCACACATCTTGGTCATCAGCAAGCTTCGGTTCAATGGGTTGCAAACTCTGTTGAACAGCGCCTTAGAGAGAATCCGGATTACAAGCCAAAGGAGATACTCGAAGAGATCCATCGAGCTCATGGGATCACATTATCATACAAGCAAGCATGGAGAGGGAAAGAGCGAGTTATGGCTGCTGTTCGTGGCTCGTTTGAAGAAGGGTATCGCCTCCTTCCCCAGTACTGTGACCAAATTAAACGAACGAATCCAGGGAGTATTGCATCAGTCTACGCAAACCCACAGGATAGCTTCTTTCAGCGTCTTTTTGTTTCATTTCAAGCATCAATCTTTGGTTTTGTGAATGCTTGTCGGCCGTTACTTGGTCTTGATAGAACACTCTTAAAAAACAAGTACCTTGGGACCTTGCTGTTTGCCACTGGTTTTGATGGTGATGGTGCTTTATTTCCTTTGGCTTTTGGAGTAGTTGATGAGAAAAGTGATGATAACTGGATGTGGTTCTTATCCGAGCTTCACAACCTGCTAGAGGCTAATATGGAGAACATGCCAATGCTCACTATCATATCTGATAGCTAGAAGGGAACCGTAGAAGGCGTTGGAGCAAATTTTCCGACTGCTTTTCATGGATTTTGCATGAGTCACCTTAGTGATAGCTTTCGAAAGCAGTTCAATAATACAATGCTGGTTAATCTACTATGGGAAGCTGCTTGGGCTCCTACTGCAATTGAGTTTGAAGGCAAAGTACTGGAGATTGGAGAAATTTCACAAGATGCTGCTCATTGGGTTCAAAAAAGTTCACCTCATCTTTGGGCTACAGCTTATTTTGGAGGATCTCGTTTCGGGCATCTGACGGCTAACATAGTTGAATCCTTGAACTCTTGGATACTTGAAGCGTCTGGTCTTCCTATAATTCAAATGATGGAATGCATTCGTAGGAAGCTTATGACTTGGTTTAATGAACGCCGTGAAGCAAGTATGCAATGGACTACAATACTTGTGCCATCTGCTGAGAGAAGGGTTGCTGAGGCTCTGGAGCGGGCTCGCAGTTATCAGGTGCTCCGTGCAAACGAAGCTGAATTTGAAGTGTTTTCTCATGAAGGAACGAATATTGTGGATATTCGAAACCGTGGTTGTTCGTGCTCTGGATGGCAACTTTACGGGATTCCTTGTGCCCATGGTGCTGCAGCGCTTCTCTCTTGTCGGCGGAATGTCCATCGATTTACTGAGAGTTGTTTCACTGTTACAACTTACCGGAAAACATACTCGCAGACTCTGCATCCTGTGCCTGACAAAAGCCTCTGGAAAGAATCATCTGAGGATGGAGCAAATCCAGCAGCTAATGTACTCATCAACCCACCTAAGTCACTTAGACCACCTGGCCGGCCAAGGAAGAAGCGGGTCCTTACAGAAGATCATGGTCGTGCAAAGAGAGTTGTTCACTGCAGCCGCTGCAACCAAACAGGTCATTTTAGAACAACATGTGCCACACCTATATAAGGTTAGAAGAAAAGTTAGCTAGTTGTTTTGTGCAATTCTAGGTTAAATTTTTTCATTAGGATGAGTTCATTAGCTGCATTCTAAAATCTCACCCTAGTAAAATAATTCATTGTGTTTCATACTTGCCCCTATAGCTAATGTATGATGGTACATGGTATTAATTTAGTGAAGTACAGTATCTGGGAAACATACAACCCTGGAGCATTTTACAGTTAAAAAAAAAGCAAACAAACTTTTGGCTGTTTCAAACTCGAGAACAATTCTGAATTCATGGATATGTGAGGCGGTTAGGGGCTGCCGGTATTGGAATCCAAATTGCATTTAGAGGGCGCAGCATACCATGGAAGTCATTATCTTTCACGGCTCTTTTATTCCATTGCTACCTATCCTGATGCATGTACTGTGATTATGCATATTGCTTCATTTTAACAACTGTTTCATCATGCAAGGCCAAACTTCCAAATCAGTTAGAATAGAATCACATAAAGAGTTAAAAAGTCTCAAGACTGTACAAAATCTTGGGGTGAAAGTTTAAATCTCTTCAGAAATAAGCTCATAGATCAATCAGTCATAATTTTGTCTTTTTAGTAGCAATCTGCACCCAACATTGTCAAAAACAGTTGCTTACAAACATTATAAAAGTTGAAGAAAACACCAAAATCCAAAACAAGCACCAGGCATGTAAAATGAGCAAAATGGCATGTAATGAACCACGTTAAGTGGATCTTCTTAAACCTTAGCATATCTTATTCATATTTCCATCTTTCTTCTGACTTTTTGGAATTCCTTCATATAATAACTAAGCACAGGCGATTAAATTATTTCGGCAGTCCATTGCTAACATTTCATAATTCATTAAAATTATTGCGCGTGGAAGAAAAGAATTCTGTTGTGGTCATTGTCTGTTACGGGTTGCTAAACCGCCCCTCAGTTATTTCTTTACTACACGTCTACACAAAATAATTTATGGTCTTCAAAACAGGCAACATACGTATTGAGCAAGCCCCACTTGCATCCGTAGTATATTCCCACTTTATATTCGATCTCTGTAGACTAAATTTCCTAATTTGCGTTCAGAATCTTCCTTCTAACGTCCGAAGGATTCTCGAGACAAGAAACGGTTTCTTTCTCTGCACTTAAACTTAAAGCTCAAGGCTCCATCCATTATATATACGAAATCATATGCTCCGCTGAAAATTAAGAATTCTTTGAACAAAGTTTCATTACTCTCTCCAAAAAAAAACAAGAGCGCATTCATGACTACTAGTACTGTTTCGTTTAACTTCTTTCCAAGAGATATACTTCCAATACCAAACCTCCAACTCTCTAACACCACAATGCTAATCAAGGAATTCGGGGCAACGAATTTGATTACCAAACCAAAGAGCAAAAACAAAATCTGTTAGTGCCCAAGACGATGAGGATGCTGAAGATTCAACATGTTAACAAGCCAGCAACAGGAAAGCCGATCTCCAAATCAACCTATCGTCCTTTCGGGTCTGACAAATAAATGAAGACGATTACAGATGGGGACTCTGTAAGTTGGTTGATTAAATGCACAAAATTTTCAGTACTGAATAAATCCTATGTTGGTTGGCTTTTGAGAGTGTAACATACTCCCTCCGTTCTTTTTTAATAGGCCAGTTTCTATAAACAAAAGTTTCAAAAAAATAGGCCGGTTTCCTAATTGGGAAAGTCAAATGTTATTTTAATTTTTTGGGACAACTTTTCTCTTAACTTCTTTTGATGACAAGTGTCATGTGGACCACTTCACTTTACTTCTTTTGCTAACAAGTGTCATGGGGACCATTTCACTTCACTTCTTTTATTGACAAGTGTCATGAGGACCACTTTCAATGATTAGTTCTCTTAATTTCCTTAAATTTAGCTAAAAGCAAAACTGGCCTATTAAAAAAGAACGGAGGGAATTTTTTTTTTCTAGCTTCGCTTTACATACGGAAAAAAACAACGAATTAGACACATAATTGCGCCAAAACAATTGTGGTTATCTATCAAATTTCTAGAGAACACGAGTTGAATTGGGCTGGTTTTAGTTTTGTACAACACAACTTAATTCTCTGATCAAAAAAAAAATAATAAGAATACACAACTTAATTGCTCTTATTTTTTTATTTATTTTTCTTTTAATAATACTCGGTTTATCCGTGGAGGGTGTGATCCGTATGTAGTTCTTTACTGTTAACTCATCATCTGGTACATGTGTTACTTGACACACGATACCTTGTTAGTCACGTAGTTTGTATTTTAAGAAATCAATTTTAAGTTAGGAAATCTTCTTACCTTGCGGTTCAAGGAAAATTGTGTATATATACACTTTGTATCTCTTACCAAAAGTTTGTAAAGTAATAAAAAATAAGTTGTCTTCTAATAAGTCTATCTCTGTCTAGTTTTTCTTCTGTTAAATCAAACCCTAAATAGTTTTAACTTGGTATCAGCTAGATTTAGGTCCTTTCAACCCTTTCATCGATTGCTTCACAGGTAACTTCACCCTCTCCCCTATCGGTTTCTTCACCTCTGGTTTCTTCTACTCGGTACTCTGCCCCTCTTATGCTGTCAGATCGCACAGCTTCTATTAGACAGCCTACAATTCGTCCACCTGCTCAACAATTTATGTCCCCCGAGTCTCCAATGCAGCAGACTCCAGCACCAGCTTCTGCTCCTCGGTCTCCAGCACCTGCTTCACAACAATTGATGTCTCCACTTGCTCAGCAACTTATGTTCACTGAGTCTCCGACACAGCAGACTCCAACACCAGCTACTGCTCCTCGGTCTCCAACACATGCTTCCCAGCGATTGACGTCATCCATAGCTCCTCGGTCTCCAGCTCCTGCTTCTCAAGTGGATTTGTTTCCACCCAATGCTCATTCAACAACACCAGCTCCTGCGTCTTCTTTTGATGCATTAAGCTCCACATCTACAGCAGCACACTCCAGTGATCCAGCTTCTAGTGTTCTGCCCACTCTTTCAACACATCCAATGGTGACTAGGTCTAAGGATCGCATTTTTAAAACCCAACTCCAAATATGCACTAGTATGTGATTCATTCTGTGCACCTACTTGTATTTCACAAGCTCATAAGGATCCAGACTGGCGTGTTTCCTTTGATGACGAAATCAATGCATTAATTCGAAATGGTACATGGTCTCTAGTACCATATGATCCTTCTATGAACGTTATTGGATGTAAATGGGTATTTCGTATCAAAAGAAATCCTGATGATACAATTGTACGTCGTAAATCTCACTTGGTTGCAAAGGGATACAATCAACAAGAAGGGATTGATTACTCTGAAACGTTTAGTCCGGTTGTTAAACCATGTACTATACGTATTATTCTTACATTGGCTTTATCTTCCAATTGGCATGTTCATCAACTTGATGTGCAAATGCTTTCTTACATGGAGAACTTCAAGAAGAGGTGTACATGAAACAGCCTCCAGGTTATGTAGATTCTCGTTTTCCTACACATGTTTGCAAGTTACATCGTTCTCTTTATGGACTTAAACAGGCTCCTCGTGCATGGTACCACAGGCTTAGTACTTTTTTGTTACAAATTGGGTTTGTTACTTCGAAGTGTGACTCTTCATTGTTTATTTATAATGACACTCATGGTGTTATTTATTTGTTGGTCTATGTGGACGACATTCTTGTCACTGGCTCCAGTACCACAGGTATTGCCTCTATTCTCACTAGTTTACAACAAGAATTTGCAATTAAAGATCTTGGTCAATTGTCTTATTTTCTCGGTATTGAGGCAATTCGCACTTCTTCGGGTTTATTTCTTTCTCAACAACGTTATGCTCATGATCTTCTTATTCGAGCAAAAATAGATGGAGTCAAACCAATCACCACTCCACTGAGTACTTCTGGTGATATTTCTTCTGATCGTAGCACTTTATTAACTGATGCTACTGAATATCGTAGTATTGTTGAAGCATTGTAATATTTAACATTTACTCGTCCAGATCTTGCATTTGCTGTCAATAAAGTTTGTCAATTTATGCATGCTCCTACCGAGTTTCACTGGAGTTTAGTTAAGCGTATTCTTCGTTATCTCAAGAGTATAAGTACCTTTGGTATACTTCTTCAGCCATCTCCTTATTTACAATTATCTTTCAGTGCATATACTGATTCTGATTGGGCTGGTTCTCTTGATGATCGTCGTTCTACTAGTGGATATTGTGTCTATTTAGGTGGAAATATTATCTCTTGGAGTGCTCGTAAACAGACAACAGTTTCTCGTTCTAGTACTGAAGCTGAATATCGGGGACTTGCTATTGCTACTGCTGAAATTATGTGGATTCAGTCACTCATTTTGGAGCTTCGTATATCTACACGATCTCCTCCAATATTATGGTGTGACAATCTTGGTGCAACTTATCTCACAGTTAATCCAATATTTCATGCTCGGACGAAGCATATTGAAATTGACTATCATTTTGTTCGTGATCAAGTCGCTTCTAAACTTCTTGATGTTATTTTTATATCCTCTAAAGATCAAATTACGGATATTTTTACAAAACCACTCTCTAAAGATCGGTTTTCTCTTTTACGGTTCAAGCTAACGGTTCAGGATAAACCTTTACGCTTGCGGGAGGGTGTTAACTCATCATCTGGTACGTGTGTTACTTGACACACGATACCTTGTTAGTCACGTAGTTTGTATTTTAAGAAATCAGTTTTAAGTTAGGAAATCTTCTTACCTTGCAGTTCAAGGAAAATTGTGTATATACACACTTTGTATCTCTTACGAAAAGTTTGTACAAGTAATAAAAAATAAGTTGTCTTCTAATAAGTCTATCTCTGTCTAGTTTTTCTTCTGTTAAATCAAACCCTAAATAGTTTTAACTTTTACAATTATGTCTTGTAAAGATCTAAATTGACAACTAATTTTGTTTTACTTTTATTTATGGATGTTGAACTGCATCTCAGTGTGATTGGTGTAACTGCTAGTTATATCAGCACTCACGAGGGCCGTTGGCATTGAGTAAAGTCAAGGAAATAAAATCTTCATATCAACACTGATTCTTTCTTATTAGTTTAAAAGAATTATTCTTCCAATCGTTACGTTTAAAACCTAGATTCGTACAAGATTTCATGCAAATTGGGACACACAACTGGAGTTTTCTCTCTTGTAACTAGACAAATCTATGTCTGAATTACTGAAATTTTTTATTCCTCTCTATCAAGCATCTACCTCCACCACCAATCCAAGACTCGCCACCTCGACAACAAAACTGCCTCAACCAATTCTTCACTCCACATGCCCTGAAAAGCAACATGGAAACTATCAACAAACACCATGCGTGTTCTTACCAGAAGATTCATCTCCTCAAAAAGACACCCAAAAGAAGAAGAATCAAAACCTTTTTGTTGATTCTACTCAAACCTTCTTCTCCTTTACAAGCACTTCTTTCTCGAGCAACAACGAGACTTTTGACAAAACAGAACAACCCAATCAAAACCTTTTGTGAAAACAATCACAACAACATCATAAATAAAAAGGTACAAGCAAATCAATTCCTACCAAAGATTCACCAGAAAGCAATATCAAATCAACCTTTTTCCAAAAGAAAAAAGAACTGCATATTCCAATCTTCCAGCTCACTGAAAGAATGCAAAACCTCATGCAATCCCATAGCGAGCACAGTGTTTCTATCAAAGTTTTAGGAGGGTACGCAGACTTTTTTCAACTCAAAAGAGCTCTGGCAAGCAGACTTTTTCCCATACAGATCCACCATATAGAAATAAATTTAACTATGCATGTCATTCAGATGTCTTTAGAACACCAAAGAAATAAAGATTTCATACTTGCTAACCAGCCTTGGATAGCAGGACCACGTGTAATCTTAGTTGAAGACTGGAACTTTTTTCTTCAACACCCTAACAACTGTGTCAAGTTCTCACCTTTTTGGCTTCAAGTTCTAAACCTCCTTAGATTCTTTACTGATGAAGACTCGATCCGAGATCTCATTGAAAGGTCCGAGACAGGAACGGTACTGCAACTCGACCTAACTAGTTCTCCACCAAGAGTCTACGTCATGATGGACCTTAACAAGCCATTTATGCCAGGAGTGATGCTAAATATCAGCAAAGGAGTATGGGTTCAATTTTCATATCAAAACATTCTTGTGATGTGCTTTCAATGTGGGTTCCCAGGGCACGTCTTCAAAGACTGCACAGATTTTTTAGGAGTAGAGCAAGCAATGAACAACAGGAAATTCCCAAATTTTCCTTATTGAAAACTCAATGCAAAAATGAAGGCTTCAACTTCGAGATCAAAAAGGTTGAATTGCATGCAAGAATACCGAACTACAAACCCAGTCATAGGTGAACCTTCATCGACCAAGGATGATCATGAAAAAGAGCTAAGAGAAGAAACTCAACATCCTGTCTCAGTCCAACACCATCAGCAACGTGGCAAGAACTGCATAGAACCGTTCTCAGATTCTCACCAGGCGAAGACAAAGGATTTTAGGGTTAATGAGTCAGCCAACCCGCCACCGTTCACGACTCGCCTCTCTGAAGAAATGACTCGACTCCGGTTAGCTTGGAATCCGTTCACACCGCAAAAAAAAAATCTGACAGAACCACTTCCACAAGCCAGCCATCTCAGCCGCAAGAAATTTGCAATAAAGAATGTGCCCATGCAAAATCCTATGGAAAAGCTTCTGCAGCGATAAGGAATGTCGGGAAAATATCTGAACAGCAGGGCCCACGTATTGACATGTCATCCATGCCAGCTCAGATCCCAAGAGGACCTGCCGCACATGTGGAGAACCAACAAAACCCAACTGTTCAGTAAGCAAAGGAAGAAAAACCCAGTAGGAAAGGCAAAGAAAAAGCCCATCCAGATGAAACTAACACAATTGAATCCAGTTTTGCGGGTCACCCACAGGACCCGAAACCGAACAGTCCATCACAACCCAAAGCAAAGTTGGGTATCAATAGAATGTTGTCTTTTTTCACAAATGAATATACTAAAGTGCTACCGAATGTTTTGCAACGCAGGGATGCTAAAGTGAACCTATTGGTGCATAATGTCAATGGAAAACCGGAGGTGATTGTTACCACAAATACTAGACCAGTGAATCATCATGAAATAATGAAGCCATTAAGTACATACAAGAGAAGGACTGTTAAGTAACCTACCATGCTACCAGAACATATCATGCTCCCCAACGCACCAGAATTTGCGGCACAACCACCACCAGCCAAAGCACACAAGTATGCTTCCATAGCACAGTTGGAGTTGCAACAGGAAACACGCCCTAGAGCACCAGGGTTTAAAGTTCCCACTCCAAGAAGCAGAAAGCCAAGGAGCACAAGAACATACAATCAACAAACACAAGCACCTCCGTCTATGTCTGCTGAGATCAACTCAAACAAGAGAAACCACACAACAAAGGTGATGCATGGAGAGAGTGGATCCAACCTTCCAAAAACTTCAAAAAAACCAGCCTGGAGACTATCCTTTGAGGAAAGGAGTGACACAACTGATGAAGTGATACTTCCGCGAGGTGTTGGCATGAATCATCACCCGTATAGGCAATGAGTTACTTGGCCTGGAACTGTCGAGGTATTCACAATACCTTGACAGTCTCTAAATTACGTGACTACACACGCAAGTTTAAACCTTCTTTAATTTTCTTGTCAGAAACTTTAGCTTCTGTTGCGCATATATCTTTTTTGGTTACTTCATTAGATTTTAATGGTTCTTTTACTGTACCTTGTGAGGGACATAAGGGTGGCTTCTGCTTGATGTGGACATCCCACCTTAATGTCTCTGTTTTAGTAGTAAACCAAAATTTTATCTATGCTTACATCACTCCAACTCAACTTCAATCTGCTCAACCATGGATGTTCACTAGCGTGTATGGACCTCCTGAACTAACTCAAAGAATGGCCTTATGGCAAAATTTTGACAATGTAGTCTCTACACCAACTGTCTCATGGCTACTCATGGGAGATTTCAATGAAATAATAGATCAACATGATAACAAAGGAGGAAGACCTGTGACAAATAGTCCGGTTAGAATTTTCAATAACTTCATCAATAATCATGGCCTTATTGATTTAGGGTTTCAAGGAGATGCATACACTTGGACCAACAACCAAATTGATGGAAACTTTATCATGGAGAGACTAAACAGAGGTCTCGCAACCCAAACGTGGCTGGACAATCACCCTCATGCACTACTCAGACATCTTCCAAGAATTGGACCAGACCATGCTCCACTTTTATTACAAGAAAGAGCAATGGCAAGGAGGAATTCAAAAAACTTTCGTATAGAACATATGTGGTTTCTACACCCACAAATGAAAGATATTGTCATCACAGCATGGCAGCAACATGATTCGAAAGCTGACTCAGAAGAGGTGGCATAAAACCTGCTTCGCGGGATGGAGGTAATAACCACAACGCTACAACAATGGCATAAGCAAACTTTTGGTCACTTGCCAGAACTGCTAAGAGAAGCAGAATTCCAAATCCAGCTGGCACAATCAAAGTGCGCAACAACAAGTGGCAATGAATTGAGGTTCTATCTACAACATGAGAGAGATACCAGAAATACACATTTAATGCTACCACACTGTCATGATGCCTATTGGAAGCAGAGAGCAAGAATCGAGTGGCTGAAAAATGAAGATCTCAACACTAGTTTTTTCACACCAAAGCCACAATCAATCACAGAATAAACCATATCCACCAACTCCAAGACACCAACAATAGATGGGTATATAACCAACAACAAATTGCAACAATGATGGTGCAGCACTTTGAACAACAGTACATAGCATAACCAATAGTGATGGATAGGTAATTATTTGCCAACATTTCTCCAAGAATTTCACAATATCATTGCAACCAATTGATGAAACCTCCCACAACTGAGGAAATCCACAAAGCTCTCCTAAGCATAGGGTTAGAGAAAGCTCTAGGACCATATGGATACACAAGTAAGTTCTTAAGGTTTTTTGGAACACCACCAATACCCAAATCACCAACTTAGTGACCAATATTTTTGAGAAGGTAGAGCTAGCAACACCTTTCAACCATACCAACATCACCCTCATCCCAAAAACAGAAAGCCCAAACAATACAAATGAGTTCAGACCCATTGGACTTTGTAATTTAGTATACAATATTATTTCCAAACTAATGGTGGATAGATTAAGACCAATACTACAATTCATGATCAGTCCATACCAAAAGTGTGTTTTCGCCAAACAGAGCCATCCATGATAATATAGCCATAGCCACTGAGATTTTCCACCACATTAGATCCAAACTTCCAACAAAAAACCCAAAAATATCCATGAAGCTAGATATCAAGAAAGCATATGATAGTCTAGATTGGGGTTTTGTGAAACAAACCCTGACATCTTTGGGCTTCCCTTCTAAGTTTGTGGTGTTAGAGCACTGCTCGGTCGAACTCCCATGCGTTTCTATCTCAAGCATGTTTGTCAATGTTAGTGATCAAAACTATAAGTCTTGATTTCTAGTCTAATATTATCTAAGTCTCAGACTAGGATAGAAAGTGTAGTTGAGCTCTAGACTCCATGGAGATCATTATACAAAGACGAAGAACTACTCAAGGAACTGGTGGAACTTCATCGACTAAAAGGTATGTGGATACTTGAACTTATCTATCACTCAAAAGTCTATCTACTCTATCTCCTATCTTGATACAAAAGTCGTATTGCTATATAGACTACGATTAGACACATTTGCTATTTCGAGTCGAGTTTATCTCGCTTATCTATTTCTCGAAATATGTGTTGGTAAGCTTTCGCTTTGGCCAAGTTCATCTTTACTAGTGACGAAAGTCATATTAGTTTCAATTACTTGAAAATCGCTTTGACGAAAAATAGCGTGTGAACAACAACTATATAACGTCCTCTAAGAATGTTGCAATGATTGAAATGAGAGTTTAGAATATGTCTTTGAAGGGATATAAACATTATGTGATAACTCATACGTGTGTAAGTCCTTATTCCTTGAACCAAAGTATGCGTACTTTGCTGCTTAGGAAAACCGGAACTGAAGTCCGCGTACCAGTACGCGCACTGTCAGAAGTTCACATCCCGTGAATTTCTGCTGGATTTTATGAACTGAAAACAAACTTATTCGGGGTACTTAAGTCTGCGTACCCGTATGCGTACTTAAGTGGGTTAGTTTCTAAAAACGATTATCCGTGAACTTAAACTTATATAAACTAAGGAATGCATACTTGCAAACCGTGGCTATAAATTTCATGAATTGATTCGAGTGAATCAAATAGTTTTTGCTTCGATTGTGTCTTATATACTTCTATGAGATCTAAGCAAATTGAACAACTCTCTACTAGTTCTCTTGAGTCATTTGAACTAGTTATGGTTAAGATGAATATGGTTGATATGAAAGTGCTCATATGGCTAACCATTTGGTTAACTACTGTTGAACCAACTAGATGTATATGTTTGGGTACGGTTACAAAAACCTAAATAAACGTGCATTTCATTTGTGTGTAACAATCTAAGTTCGATCTAACGGTTGAAAGATATTAGCTTGAATCTAATCAGGTTTTCATCTAACGATGAATATTGAATGCTTTGTTACTAAGCTAATATTGATTGCAAACCCTGATTTGAAAGACTATATAAAGGAGAACTCTAGCAACTGGGAAACCTAATCCCCGCACCTCCTGTATGATATTAGTTGTATTAGCTAGAGTCGATTCTCCTTTAACCTTAGGTTTCTATCGAGACCCTGTAGGTTAACGACTTGAAGACTTCATTGGGATTGTGAAGCCAGACCCAACTATTTTCTCTGAAGTTGCATGATCTGATCTTGTTGTTTCTATCGTATTTGAGTTATCGTAAGATTGGCTTGAGATTAATTTCTCCGATACGCAAGATAGAAAAGTAGTCTCAAACACCTTCGTCTCATCGTTTGTGATTCCACAATATCTTGTTTCGCTAGTCGATTAAGATTATTGTGAGGTGATTGATAATTCTCGAATGGTCTTCGGGAATATAAGTCCGGGTTATCAATTGGTTCCTGTTCACCTTGATTTATCAAAAGACGAAAAAAAAACTTGTAGGTATTTTTGTGGGAGACAGATTTATTTAATACCGTAGACTTTTTGGTGTGATACAAATTTGTTTATTAAAGTCTTCGACTTTGGTCGTAGCAACTCTTAGTTGTGGGTGAGATCAGCTAAGGGAATAAAGTGCGTAGTATCCTGCTGGGATCAAAGACGTAAGGAGCGCAACTGTACCTTAGATCAATGTGAGATTGATTGCGGTTCAACTACAGTCCAGACCGAAGTTAGTTTGTAGTAGGTTAGTGTCTGTAGCGGCTTAATACAGTGTGTGTTCAATCTGTACTAGGTACCGGGGTTTTTCTGCATTTGTGGTTTCCTCGTTAACAAAACTTCTGGTGTCTGTGTTATTTCTTTTCCACATTATATTTTGTTATACAATTGAAATATCACAGGTTGTGCGTTGAATCGATCAATTGGGAAATCCAACCTTTGGTTGTTGATTGAAATTGATTGATCCTTGAACATTGGTCTTTGGTACCGTTCAAGTGATTTCTTTTGTATTCAACTAGACTCACAGATTTCTATTTGCTTGAGTAAATATTGAATCGAGAAAGTGAGATATAACTCTTTAATATACTTTTATTAAGATTGAGTCTGACTGTCTAGTTGATTCTCTTAAAAGTATATTGTAGTTTTTCCATACAGATTGCTAAGCGAAATATTGGATGTGGTTGTTAGACCCACGCTTTTTCAATTGGTATCAGAGAAGGCAAATACTATAAACCTAATAAGTTTGTGTTTGACTGTTTCCTAAATACTTTCCCTATGGGAAATTTCTTTGGGAAGCTTGCTCTTGGCATCTGTAACGCACGCCAGAATTCCGTAAAGATTGCTCAAAGATTATTGACTAGACCTCTGGTCTCTCGTGATAATCCTGCTTCATCCAAGACATTGTAAAGCTTAGATGATGATGAACAATCTAAAGGAAAAAACGCTCAAAGATCGTCCAAGAAGAGTCTGTTGAGAAAACGCAGTCGACGCTCAAAGATATGGAATCTAACTAGATTAACTCTTAATCTTTATGAGGAATACTATCATGATGGGTCAATTGAAAAAGATCTGCCTAGAGCATTTGAAAGCGTTTTTAGATTCTTAGAGAAGCTTAATTCCGTTAAATCTAAGAATCAATCCGATAAAAGTTCGGTACGTGTAATACCATGAAATCATGGTGTACGAACTAAACCTGCTGTCAAAACAAGTAGATCCAATAAAACGGATTCTCGTGTTGTTGACACGGTTTCAAGTTGTCAGAAAATCTTCTTTCTGGTCAAATGAAAAGGAGGTTAGAAAGCTCCAGTAACCCTGATTATCATCATTACTATGATTATATCACTGGGATTGCTCACAAATATCAACCAGGAATAGTGCATAAAAGTCTCTCTGCGCATAGTGCCCCTTGATAACAAGTCTGGCTCTACCCCATGTATATATACATATATCTTGATATGGGGCAAGAAATGGTTTGATTTGTGTACATTTGGGTTAAAAATGTTATTCTATCCTTCTAGGATTTTCGAATAAGCTTTCTACTGCATCCGTCTCCTCTCACAATTTGTGTTGTCACGGAATGCACAACCTTGATGTGTGAACATCAAAGAAAATCCCACATTCTTTTTGTGGGTCGCGGTTCATAAACGGGTCCAAGCCCATTAGTGGGGTATATAAAGAAGAAGTACGCGTACCTTCTTCTCCATCCCATCAGTCCGCATACGTGAACTTTATAGGGTTCATGAAATTCCTCCATTAAAATTCCTTGGAGAAAAACAAGACAAAGGGGTGTTCAAGGTTCATTCCAAGTAAGTGATTTCCTCTTGCTTTTCTTTTCAATTTCTAGACTCATGATGAATTTCAAGGTTTCAAAAAGAATTTCAAAAAGTTTGGGTTCTTTTAACATGAATCTTCCTTTAGACCAAAATTCTCTTAGGATTAGGTTTGTCAATGATTCTAGTGCTAATGTTTTTGAAAGGATTTCATCTAAGGGTTTTATTTTAGAAAAGAAATTGGATTCATCTATTGGAATAAAGAGGATTTAGTTTTCTTTGAAAAATTCAATCTTGGAAACATCTTTGATGGTCTTGGTCAAGGATTTGGTACTCTCACAAGAATTTTCTATGCCAATATTCATGATGTTGATCTCGAAAAAATGGAATTCAAAACCATGATAAATAGAGAAAGGTTTCTTGTTAATAGAGAGTTGATTTCGAAGATTACCAAAATTCCGTTGGGTAATGTTCGTCTACCTAGGCCAAGTGATGAACTACCATCATATGAAGACATCTCTCATGGTCTTTGTGGTAAGAAGGTTGCTTGGAATGAAGGAAAGTTTTCTACTAATGTTCTTAGTGTTTCCTTGATGGCTTTCGGAAAACTCGGTATCTCTAATATTTGTCCCTCCACAATTGAGAATTCTCGGTGGATTCGTGAGTTTTCGGAATTGGTCTATTTCCTTGAATTGGGTACTCCAAGTCTCGATGTTTGTGGTTTCATCATTTTTCAAATGACTTCGATGACTTCATCCAACAAGAAGTTAGGCTTCCCTTGCTTGATTGGTCAAATTTTCCGTGAACGTGGTTTTGATCCAATTGGAAATTCGCTTGGAACTCTCAAACCAGTACGTCCTTGTACTTTCAAACGTATAAGGGAGAATGTGTGCAAAAGACAAAGAAATGATTCCCTTGACGGTTCTTGTGATCCTACCATCTTGAGTCTTCTTCAAAAAATTCACAAGGGTGTGTGTAAGGTCAATTCAAGGGTGAAGTGCGTGCAAGAACAATTGCCATTGGTTGCAACTAAGTTTCCCGAGATCAAGGAAGATTTGAACATAATTCAAGCATCTTGGATTATTTCCGATGATGAAGATGATAAGTAAATTGTTTAGCTTATTGATTTTATTTGCCTAGTAAATTTTATTATGAGAATTTTATTCTTGTGTCTTTAGGAAGAATAAGTAGAGTTTGAAATAGCCATTATTGTGATTACACATAGCTATATCTAACGTTTTCATCTTCATTGTTTTGAGGTTTATTTGTTTAAATTCTAAAGTTGTTTGGAAGATGATTTTTGTAGTATTAATCTTTATGGTTTTATATATTGAAATGTGTTATGGGATAAGTGTGTCTGCGTCCGTGAACTATAATTGTCCCATACTTTGTCAAAAGTTAAGTCTTTCACATGTCGATATGCAAGTATTGATAAAAGAACGAATGAACTTTCGACATTACAAAAGTTAAGCCTATTGTATGTCATTATGAAAATATTGATGGAAGATAGGATGAACTTTTGTTTACGAGGATTATGTCTATTGTATGTCATTATGCAAATAGTGATGGAAAATATAATGAATCCTTGTCTATTCCGCAGTATTGATCTTCCTTGATCCATATTTTTATGTATATATTGTGCGGATCCATAAGTTCTCTTATATTGAGCATTTACGATTAAATTAATCATGGGTTTTCTTGTGGATAATTTAATTGAGTATTTTGGATTCAAATTCATATTCGTATGTGATTTGTTATGTCCAAATAAATCCTTATTTTCTTGTGAAAGTAAGGTCGCTCTTGTTGTTCTTGCGGGAATGACATTTTATGGGGGGAGTTCTTAATTGAACTTGTGCTTAATTTAAAAATATTTTTGGGGAGTGCGGCTGTGGAATATTATAGGGGTTATCTTGTATATTTATAAACTCCTTGATGAATGCATTTAGCTTCGGCTATATGATGGCATCTAAAAAGTTGATATGTACTTTCTTTTGGTCATGAAATGTCTCTATGGAAATTTCATCAGGATCCCACTAGTTTTCGTACCTTTGACAATTTTATTGACAAAAAGGGGGAGAATTAATGTGTAGTTCACACTACAAATACATATGGTTTTCGGATCATTATGTAAGGGGGAGTGATTTCCATGTGAGATGGAGTATTGCCTAAGGGGGAGTAATACATATCACCATAGTATTGTTGTCGAAGTTGTGATACAATTGAACTTTGATGCTGTGTAATAATACTATGACATTGTGTAACAATGATTGAGAACTCTTGTTTTCTCATTGTTATAGCTACGGATTTTCAACAACGATGATGCTAAACTTACAACCTTTGGAATAATTGGAGTACTTGGAAGTGACGAGGATTTCGAGTAATGTTGAAGAACCAAGGAGATCATGCATGTGGAAGAGAAGCTACAAAAGTTTATTTATTTATTTTGTATTTCATATGTATTGATAGTTTTGTCACTAAAATTGACAAAGGGGGAGATTGTTAGAGCACTGCTCGGTCGAACTCGCATGCGTTGCTATCTCAAGCATGTTTGTCAATTTAGTGATGAAAACTATAACTCTTGATTTCTAGTCTACTATTAGCTAAGTCTCAGACTAGGATAGAAAGTGTAGTTGAGCTCTAGACTCCATGACGATCATCATACAAAGACGAAGAACTACTCAAGGAAATGGTGTAACTTCATCGACTAAAAGGTATATGGAGACTTGAACTTATCTATCACTCAAAAGTCTATCTACTGTATCTCCTATCTTGATACAAAAGTCGTATTGCTATATAGACTATGATTATACACATTTGTTATTTCGAGCCGAATTTATCTCGCTTATCTATTTCTCGAAATATGTGTTGGTAAGCTTTCGCTTTGGCCAAGTTCATCTTTACTAGTGACGAAAGTCATATTAGTTTCAATTACTTGAAAATCGCTTTGATGAAAAATAGCTTGTGAACAACAACCATATAACGTCCTCTAAGAATGTTTAAATGATTGAAATGAGAGTTTAGGATATAACCTTGAAGGGATATAAACATTGTGTGATAGCTCATACGTGTGTAAGTCTTTATTCCTTGAACAAAAGTATGCGTACTTTTCTGCTCAGGAAAACCGGAACTAAAGTCCACGTACCAGTACGCACACTGTCTGAAGTTCACATCCCGTGAATTTCTGCTGGAGTTTATGAACTGAAAACAAACTTATTCCGGCTACTAAAGTCCGTGTACCAGTATGCGTACTTAAGTGGGTTAGTTTCTAAAAACGATTACTTGTGAACTTAAAAACTAAGGAATGCATACTTGCAAACCGTGGCTATAAAGTTCATAAATTGATTCGAGTGAATCAAATCGTTTTTGCTTCGATTGTGTCTTATATACTTCTATGAGATCTAAGCAATTGAATAACTCTCTAACTAGTTATCTTGAGTCATTTGAACTAGTTATGGTTAAGATGAATATGGTTGATATGAAAGTGCTCATATGGCTAACCATTTGGTTAACCACTGTTGAACCAACTAAATGTACATGTTTGGGTACGGTTACACAAACCTAAATAAATGTGCATTTCATTTATGTCTAACAAGCTAAGTTCGATCTAACGGTTGAAAGATATTAGCTTGAATCTAATCAGGTTTTCATCTAACGATGAATATTGAATGCTTTGTTACTAAGCTAACACTGATTGCAAACCCTGATTTGAAAGACTATATAAAGTAGAACTCTAGCAAATGGGAAACCTAATCCACACACCTCCTGTGTGATACTAGTTGTATTATCTAGAGTCGATTCTCCTTTAACCTTAGGTTTCTATCGAGACCCTGTAGGTTAACGACTTGAAGACTTCATTGGGATTGTGAAGCCAGACCCAACTATTTTCTCTGTAGTTGCGTGATCTGATCTTGCTATTTCTATCGTATTTGAGTACAATCGTAAGATTGGCTTGGGATTAATTTCTTCGATATGCAAGATAGAAAAGTAGTCACAAACACCTTCGTCTCATCGTTTGTGATTCCACAATATCTTGTTTCGCTAGTCGATTAAGATTATTGTGAGGTGATTGATAATTCTAGGTTGTTCTTCGGGAATATAAGTCCGGGTTATCAATTGGTTCTTGTTCACTTTGATTTACCAAAAGACGGAACACAAACTTGTAGGTATTTCTGTGGAAGACAGCTTTATCTATTACCGTAAACTTTTCTGTGTGATACAGATTTGTTTATTGAAGTCTTCGACTTTGGGTCGTAGCAACTCTTAGTTGTGGGTGAGATCAGCTAACGGAATCAAGTGCATAGTATCCTGCTGGGATCAGAGACGTAAGGAGCGCAACTGTACCTTGGATCAGTGAGAGATTGATTGGGGTTCAACTACAGTCCATACCGAAGTTAGGTCTTAGTAGGCTAGTGTCTGTAGCGGCTTAATACAGTGTGTGTTCAATCTGGACTAGGTCCCGGGGTTTTTCTGCATTTGCGGTTTCCTCGTTAACAAAACTTTTGGTGTCTGTGTTATTTCTTTTCTGCATTATATTTTGTTATATAATTGAAATATCACAGGTTGTGCGTTGAATCGATTAATTGGGAAATCCAACCTTTGGTTGTTGATTGAAATTGATTGATCCTTGAACATTGGTCTTTGGTACCGTTCAAGTGATTTCTCTTGTATTCAATTAGACTTGCAGATTTCTATTTGCTTGAGTAAGTATTGAATCGAGAAAGTGAGATATAACTCTTTGATATACTTTTATTAAGATTGAGTCTGACTGTCTAGTTGATTCTCTTAAAAGTATATTGGAGTTTGTCCATACAGATTGCTCAGCGAAATATTGGGTGTGGTTGTTAGACCCCCGCTTTTTCATGTGGAATATATTATCTTGTGCATAACCTCGGTGACATACTCCATCGATGTCAATGGAACTCCACAGGGTCACATTCAACCAAAAAGGGGCCTCAGACAGGGTGACCCTTTGTCCCCATACATCTTCATTATGCACACTGAAATTTTGTCTACCAATCTGGCTATCTTGGAAAATGAAGGTAAGTTGAAAGGTTTGAGCATATCAACAAAAACTCCATCTAGTCTTCACCTAATGTATGCAGATGACTTTCTCATCACTTGTTCAGCTGATCAGAAAACATGTGAGAACCTAAACAAAATACTACACAACTATTCTACTTCAGCCGGACAAGCAATCAATTTACAGAAATCAGTCATCATACACCATCTGAATACAACCAAAAGTACCAAAGATTGGCTGACAACCAATTTCAACATCCCAACAACCCATCACCCACCTAAATACTTATGAGTGGAGTTCAAGCAAGGAAGAAACTCTTCACCAATCTTCGCCCAACTTCTTCAATGATTGGAAAGAAAGGCAAAAGGATGGATGGTGAAGTGTCTTAACCAGGCAGGTAGATGGCTACTCATAAACTCCAGCCTACTGCCAACAGTCAACCATATCATGAAAACTCAATTGCTGCCAGCATATGTCCACCACAAAGTAGACAAGATTGCGAGGAATTTCTTCTGGGGACACGATACAACAACCAAGAAAATGCATATGATTGGTAAAGAGATACTCAATCTACCAATGAGACAGGGAGGCCTCGGGATAAGGAACTCCAGGAAACACAATTTCTCTCTGTTGGGAAAAAGGATTTGGCAAATACATGTTAATCCAGATACAATCTGCAACAACATGTATAGGTCCAAATACATGCAGCAGGAATCGATTTTGAAAAGAATACCAACGCCACAAACAGCAGCAAGCCCGTCTTGGAAAAATTTAACTAAAATTGCTCCTTTTGTGCATGAAAATTATGCAATCCAAATAGGTGATGGAAATTCAACGGCAATTAATGAGAACTGGATCCCCATGCATGCAAACACGTTAGCTGCAAATTCAGGCAACAATCAGGTTAGTACATTAATTGAACCCCACTCATTTAATTGGAACATCAATTTGCTGGAACAGATTTTTCTACCCAGCATCAGTAACTCCATCAGAGCCATGCATATACAAAATCCCCCAATCCCAGACAAACCAATATGGCCACATGCAAAAAAAAAGGAAACTATACGGTCAAAAGTGGGTATGAAGTTCTATTACAAACACAACCGATCACATTCAATACCCACCAACCAAATAGTACCATTGCCACGGAACAAAGGTACAAAACGTTCTGGAAAGCCGATTGCCCTAAAAAAATCAGACTTTTCCTCTGGAAAGTCAGTCATGATGGACTACCTACGTTTGCGGCTTTACATTATAGACATATCACTATCACTAATATATGTCCTATATGCAACCTACAACCGGAAACAGTCCAACATTGCCTTTTTGAATGCACGATAGCCAAAGTGGCATGGGAACTCTTGTGTACTCATGCGAATAACAACGCAGAACAACACAATACATATAATAGCATCAACCTACCGCCACACCCGCTGCCGGCTACCATTTGTCAACCACAACAACAAAATTGGGAACAACCACTTCACCAACAACGAAGAAGATGAGGCACAACGACACAAATTCTGCGGGCACCAAAAAATTTCGAGGAATTCTTGAAAATGAATGCACACAAAGACGAATTCATGTTGTGCTGTTTCATGTTGTGGAATATTTGGCTAACGAGAAACGCAAAATCTTATAACAACATCATCCAAACACCAGAGCTGACATTCCAGATAGCTCTACTGCTCAGTCAAGAATACAAATGGGACATGAAGAATAACATCCACCAACAAACAGAAGCAAGACAACATAATGGCCCAAGACAATCAAGGGGGAACATCACAACTATTTGGGTTAAATGGAACACACCTCCACCAAATTGGATGAAAATCAATACAGATGGCGCAAGCAAGGGTGGGCCAGGAGGTATACCGGAAGTGGCAGGAGCAGGATGGATATGCAGAGATTCACAGGGCACAATTTTCATGGCAATGGCGGCACCAATTGGCAACACAACAACTCTAATGGAGGAAACATGGGATTTCCTCTTAGCTACTGGAATGGCGGTTACAAAGGAATATCATATAATACATTTTGAAACAGACTCGACAACCTTGTTGACTCTAATTGTGCAGCAAACCAAAGAAGCTCCATGGATCATTCAACCTATGCTACAGGAGATCCGCAATCATCTACAACCAATTGAACAATACGTGATCTCACACACACGTATAGAGAAGCGAATCAGGCGGCATATGGACTAGCAGACTATGCAGCAATGAAACAACTACACACAAGAAATAACAACAACAACATTTCGACAAACATATGGGAAGATACGTGCCCAGATTAATGTAATTGTAACAAATGATTCTTTGGGTACTTCTTACCCCAGAGAAGTTTATATTTAATAAAATATTGGAACCTTCTATTAAAAAAAAAAAACACTTAAAGTTTAAATCTACAAAAAACACAACGCCCATACCCATGAAATTTATAAGAAAAGTATAGGTGTATCTTGTTTCATAATGGCACGGCATTACAACCCCTGGTCCCTGACCTAAGAAAGGGTAATGACGTGACCGGGTAATATATTCAAGATTACCACTCTATTTGTTCCGTGAGCCCCTTAAGAGCATCTCCAATAACTTTGGATGTAATCCCCAACTTAACGGTCATATATAATTTATCAACATTTTCTACCAAGTCCTTCTGTAACAGGAACTTGAAGAGAAATTATCGAAATCTTGACCTTGTGGCATATATTTTGATTTACATCTCTATTCCAACACCCAATCCTCTAGTTTCAGAGGTTTTCTATTAGTTGGTGTAAACTATTCATGTCGTTATTATTTTATATACTCTGATAATAAGTTTTTGATTCACAAAATGATTAAATTTGTGAATTATGTTATTTTGATTGTTGAAGGTTGAATGGAATCTTAAGTATAAATAGTTCATGAGTTTGAATGTTACATATGCATCAATCTTTATCTCTGTTATACAAAATTTTCCAAGTCCGCTTTTTTGGTATTATTTTGCAGTTGCATTGACAAATCATATATTCGGATTTTGATTGACCATCATCTAGTGATGAGAGTTGTCTAACTACCAAAAAATCATTCGAATCGCGTTCCAAGGATGATATGTTAACGTCAACTAGAGTAGCAATGAGATTGACTAAAATATTCTTGTGAAGGGACTTCATAGTGGATCTGTTTCAAAAAGACGGTATATTCTTCATGACACGTAGCATTTTAAAAGACTAAGTTTCTGGGGAAATTCAAAATATAGATCAGAGCATTTTTGTCGTCACATTAAGGTGCATATTTTATAGCAAGTTATGATGATTTATTTAAGCATACACCCGATGCAACTAATAAATATGTCAATCCTTTATAAAAGATGGTATCAACAGTACGTGTGTTTGCATGCATATGGTTGTTCATCTGATTTTTTTGACAAATATTTTCAAATGAGTGAAAGTACCATCATATTAAGCCTAAAATGATTTCATGAGCTGGGTATTGCAAGGTTAATCTAACAAGGAGAAGAGCGTTGGTTTCCATGCATGTTAGGCACTCTTGATTGTATTTGTTAGCATTAGAAAATTGACTGACATATTGGCGTGGAACAAACGCTAATTGTTTTAAATGAGTCCCCAGCTATGTTGCACGGACATAGATACAGTTACGATATGACGCGGTTATGGGATATGTCAAATCTTATAAAATCAGGTTAGGGGAATACTTTTTATGCATAGATTTTACGACAATCCACTCAATGTTGTGTAACTATAAAATAGAAAGAAAAAGAAAAAGAGACACAAAGTAGAGAGAGAAGATGGGAGAAATTATATTCATATGTGTGTGTATTACAAGGATTCATGTTTGTATTTATAGGGATAGAAGAAACCCTAATGTTAGACACAAGGGAATCTTAGTAAACATATATTGGTTTGTAATACTCCCCTTGATGACCATTGTGTATAAGTCATTACAAACACACCAAGTAAACTCAAAAGAGAAAAACTTGAAATTGCATCAGCACGTAAAGACTTGAAACAGTGCTGGACACGCAAATTTTGCCTCGTTAAAACCTTGACAAGCAAAACCTAGTGGGACAAAGCCTTGACAAAGGAATAAGAGTAGAATGCACCTTGTATGATGGAGATCCCCCTAATGAGTACTTCAAAGAATTCTTGGCTTGCAAATATTTGAGGCGAAACTTCCCGATTTTGGTTAACGGATTTCTTTAATGCAAAAGATTGTTGTGCTTTCATGGAGAAAAATGCTAGTTGATGAAGTCTTCTTTTGTGTAACACGAGCAGTGTTATCTTTGATTAATACTCTTATTAAGTTTACGTTCTTCTTCAACACATTGGGGACCTGTGCCATGGATTACTCGCTTCTCGAAGGTAATTTGTAGAAGTAGTTGATGTAGTTTCTTCATCAAAGTGTCAAGATTATACATTATAATACATGACCATAAACCATGTTTTTGAATAATCCTTATGTAGTTCAGAATGACATCAATATTTCTAGGAGATAATTATATTTATTTGGCCTAACAAAATGACTTAGTTAATGGTGCACATCCACCAAATAACCGAAATTTTATAACTCCCCCTTGGATGACCACTATGTTGAATAAATTGCCTCACTAAAACCTTGCTAATAAAACCCAACGGGAGAAATTTTGGACGAAGAAAAAAGAGCACAAATATCAACATTTTGATAGAAAATTAAATGTCAATGAGAGGTTGCCTCATAAAAACCTTGTCAGGAAAACCACCTGGTAAAAAACCTGAAACGAAGGTAAATGAGTACAACTTTTGACCTATTTATAGATGTTAACCCAACTATATGAGTTTTACATAAAACAAACATCATAATTGTTAGATCATGGCTCGGTTGAACCCACAAAGCGTTGGTATGTCAAGTTTGATTTTCATATTTTAGTGAATCAAAACTCATGTTAAGAGTCGCTTGATTCTGTACTAGAGTTAAACTTTGTATAGGTTAGCTTGAAAGTATTAGGATATGAGACATTACAAGTATTGCGAAGACTTGAAGATGTGAAGAAGTAAGGAGCTACAACGACAACAATCATCCTTCCACTTGAGGTTAGTGATATTTGACTTGAACTGTTTCATTCCCTAACGTATCTTTCAAGTCGTGCATATTGAAAACATAACTGCGAAGAATATTTGAACTCTAGATAGACATAGTATTAAGGAATACAATACGAGGTTTATTGCTTAACCGTTAAACTTTGTAGGTAAGACATCGCTATAATAATTTGAATGCTATTGTGATTATGTATGGGTATGAGGTGAGGATCTCATCCTAGGGAATAATGTTTACATGTGTTCTAAGGAAGTAAGTTCATAAACTTGTTTTGTGAACCGAAAAGGAAATTACCAGGTGTTATTGGTTTTGTTATTCATTGCATATCTTATGAACAACCAATATGTGTGATAAAGTAGAACCGCTCACAACTTTTTGTGTTTTTGGTAGACCTATTCACAAAGGCCTGACTTTTGTATTGGTATAACTTTTATTAGTAAAACCAATCTTAAGTAATCACCTTGGTATGATCCGATTATGTCTGCCTTGGGGAAAGTGAACCGATCCTTGTAAGGGAAAGGGAACCGATCCTTGAAAGGGAAAGGGGAACCGATCCTAGTATGGGAAAGGGGGACCCGATCCTTGTAAGGGGTGCAGTACATCAAGGGGAACCGATCCTTGTATGGGGTGCAGCAAGGTTGATGAGTGCCAAATATTGTATATATTTATCCCTTTTTGTTGGCATTTAACTCATATGTTGTGCATTAATTCTACATTTTATCCCATATTCTGTATTTTCATTGTTTTCAAGAATAAATATTTTTCTTAATTAATTTTGCATTTTTAGGTACCAAATAAAGTTTAGATGACTTGCGGAGCGGAAAAGAGCAGAAAAGTAGTGAAAAGGGAAAAGAGAAAAGAAGAGAAGAAATTACGCAAGGAAGCCGCGAAGAATGGTGCGCATAAGCCCAAAAGACTAGAAATGGGCTCAAGAAGGAAGAATTGCTCTTAAAAAGATATGGGCTTGCATACCCAAGGCCCAAAACCCTTACCCAAACCCATTTTCTATAACCAAAACCGCCTCCATTCTCAGCCGTCAGATTGGATCCAACTCATCATCCTACGGTCGCTCATTCATAGAGCATCAAAATCTGAAGTCTCTGACAAACACCACAGCGCTTAAATTCCAAGCCTTCAGATTAGATTGTATTTGAATCCAACGGTCGCTCCTATGCCTGTGCATCAAAATTAGATACTCCCGCTTTACACTACAGTACCTAACATCATCTAGCACCGTTGACTTTGTTGTATTTCACAATCCAACGGTCGAAGTGATTCATCTCTCATACCACCGTTAGATCTACCAACCATCTTCGTATCCAACGTCTTTCACACGCTGATCATCAGATTCTTCTGTCCCGCTACACACCATAGCGACCGAACCCTATGACCTAACCAAACATCCCCTTCTTCCCAAACAATCGACCTTCACCTTCTTCCTCTCCACCATACCCTGTGCAGAACCACCACCATCACCCTGCAACAGCCATCTCTACCACCTAACCGCCACCAAATTATCTAACCACCACAGCCCACTCTCACCACCTAACTCGTATGATGATTTTCAATCATTTCATCAATTCCACACGCCACTGAGGTCGAGTGATTTTGATGAAAGTGATTGCATGTCTTCAAATAACGACAGCAAGGCTATGGAGAGGTAGAGGAGTACAAATGGAAGCATGGGTCGAGAAGAATTGGGAGTTATCACATCAAATTAGGTAAAATATCTAACCCTAATTTTGACTGATTTGGGGGAAACTTGTAGAACCCTAATTGAGTGTTGTGGACTATAAATTGAGGGTTGTGGGTGTGTTGTAAGGGATATCTCTGGACTAGCCAGTGTATCCCCATGAGGGCTGGACTAGCCAGTTCCTCTTGGGTAGATTTTTCTTCCCTGTTTTGTATTTGTAGATTTAATTTTAATTTTCAATTTTAATTCCAAATTCAGTTTTAGTTTATCTTGTTTCAATCCAGTTTGTTTTATGTTTTAATTCACATTTCATTCTAGTTCACATGTTAGTTTGTAGTTCTCTGTTTAGTAAATGTTTTTTTTTGTTGTTGTTATGTGAGCTCACATGTGTATGTGTATAGCTAGGCTGAGATGATGCCTTAAGTCACTATTAGTGGTGGAATGTTAGGTTATAATTCATGTAAATAGAATTGATTGAGAAATGGAGGAAATTAGTGCTCAACTGTGCTTGTGATTGATTGTGCTGTCAAAAGACAGTCAATGCTAGGAGTAAACAGTTGAGCAAGCTTTTTATCTTTCCATTCCATTTATGTACGCCCTGGAACATAGGCAGGCTTGAACCTTCACCTAGCTCCATTAGGGACAGGGATTTAACATAGAATTACACTATCTGGCTAGGTCACAAGGAGGATTCATAACCTAGTTGTGTTGTTTCTCTGTTTTGTATCTGTAGTTTTGCTCCCCTGCCATTGCCCTTGGCTTAGGCCTTGGTTTGCAACTGTCTTGATTTATCACTACCACATTGCCACTACCATACCATTGTATATGCCACTGTCACCTTTAACTCACCTTGTATAGGCCCTGTTTTGCTCTCTTTGCTTCATTGTGTCATTGTCACTCATTGCATTTAGATTAACTAGCTTAGGAATGCTTCAATACACCCCAAGTCCCTGTGGAATGACCCTGTTCTTGCACACAAGCTACAACTGACCCTGTGCACTTCCAGGTATCACTGTAGGCATCAATTCTTTTACTCTTATTTTCTCACACTTTTAAATGCCTACCAAAGGTTTACAACTGAAAGGGGAACCGATCCTGTGAACATGTGCAACACATATAAGTTATGTTAGAGCATAGCTCGGTCAACCTCGCATGCGTTGCTATCTCAAGCATGTTTGTCAATGTTAGTGATCAAAACTATAAGTCTTGATTTCTAGCCTACATAGTTAAGTCTCGGACTAGGATAAAAAAGTGTAGTTGAGCTCAAGGACTTCATGGCGATTCATCATACAACAACGAAGATCTATACAAGGAACCGTGGAACTTCATCAACAAAAATGTATGTGGAGACTTGAACTTATCTATCACTCAAAATTCTATCTCTTCTATCTCTTACTTCTTATGAGACAAAAGTCGTATGCTATATAGACTAGATCATACACATTTGATATTTCGATCTGAGTATATCTCGCCTATCTATATCTCGAAATCATGTGTTGGTACAGCGTTTCGCTTTAATAAAGTTTATCTTCACCTAGTGACAAAAGTCATGAAAAGTTTCAATCACTTTAAGAATTGCTCTGACGTGAATCGGTCTGTGAATAACGGCTACATAGCATCCTCTGAGAATGTTTCAGTGATTGAAATAAGAGTTTAGATTACATAACCATGTATTCCTTGAACCGAAGTTTTCGAACTTTGTTGATCAAGACAAATCGGGAGGATTGTGAAATTGGCTTGCCAAGTCCGCGAATCCAGTCCGCAGACTCAGTCCGCGAATTGACGGAAGTTCTCGACCGAGAATTTCTACTGGATTTTCCAAAACTCATTTGTGTGCTAAGTCCGCGAACTCAGTCCGCGAACTGGCGGAAGTTCTCTTTCCGAGAATTTCTGCTGAGTTTGGAAAACTCAACCGATCAACTTACGTCCGCGAACTTGTTTGTGAACTTAAGAGGTTATGATCTAAAGATGTGCTCTGAACATGAAACTTAAATTACTAAGGAATGCTTTATGCAAACCGTGGGTATAAAGTTCATGAGACGATTCAATCGAATCGAATCATCTTTGTTTCAATTGTGTCTTGTGTAGTTACATAAGATCTCATAGCAATTGGACAACTCTTTAACTAGTTTATTTGAGTCAATTGAACTAGTTATGGTGGAGAAGAACAAGATTAATATGATATGCTCATATGGTTGACATTTTTGGGTTATTATGTTGAACCAACATACAAGTACACGTTTGGGCATGGTTTACATGAACCCAGTAAACGTTTACCAAAATTTGTGTGACAAGCTAGGTTTTTAGATCTAACGGTTGAGAAATATTAGCTTGAATCTAAATCAGGTTTTCATCTAACGGTGAATAAGGATTACTTTGTAACTAAGGCAAAACCCTGATTTGAAGGCTATATAAAGGAGACATCTAGCATTGTGCAAAACTAATCCCCACCGTCGGTGTGCTACTAGTGCGCCCGCTATAGTCGATCTCCATTAACTTTTGATTTTCTTCTCTAAAATCAGATTAACGACTTAAAGACTTCATTGGAATTGTGAAGCCAGATCGATACTACTTTATCGTAGTTGTGTGATCTGATCTTGCATCTTCTATCGTACGAGTACAATCGATTGATTGACTTGAGATCGTGAGAGTTCTCCGATAGGCAAGATAAAGAAGTCACAAACATCTTCGTCTCACTGTTTGTGATTCCTCGACAATCCACTTGTGTAGTCAGGAAGGATTGTAGAGAGGTGATTGATTAATCTAGGCTGTTCTTCTGGAATATAAGACCGAATTATCAATTGGTTCCTCTTCACCTTGATTTATCAAAAGACGGAACAAAACTAGGGTTTATCTGTGGGAGACAGATTTATCCTTTAATAGACTTTTCTGTGTGAGACAGATTTGTTTATTATCAAGTCTGCAATTTTGGGTTGCAACAACTCTTGGTTGTGGGTGAGATCAGCTAAGGGAATCAAGTGCGCAGTATCCTGCTGGGATCAGAGGCGTATGAGTGCAACTGTACCTTGAATCGGTGGGAGACTGATTGGGGTTCAACTATAGTCTAGTCCTAAGTTAGTTTGCAGTAGGCTAGTGTCTGTAGCGGCTTAATACAGTGTGTATTCAATCTGGACTAGGTCCCGAGATTTTTCTGCATTTGCGGTTTCCTCGTTAACAAAATTTCTGGTGTCTGTGTTATTTTTTTTCCGCATTATATTTTATATAATTGAAATAATACAGGTTGTGCATTCGTGATCATCAATTGGAAATCCAACATTTGGTTGTTGATTGATATTGATTGATCCTTGGACATTGGTCTTTGGCACCGTCCAAGTATTCCTTGTATTTGATAAAGACTCGCTATTGTTTTTAGCTTGAGTAAAAATAAAATCAAGAGAGAGATATTAACTCCTTGAGATACTTTTATCTAGATTGGGTCTGACTGTCTAGTTGATTCTCTAGCAAAGTATTTCAGAGTTAGTCCATACAGATTGCTAAGCGAAATATTGGGTGGTGTTGTTAGACCCCCGCTTTTTCAATTGGTATCAGAGCATGCAAACACGTTTAAGACCTAATCAGTCTGTGTTTGTAGCAATCTGACTCTATGGACAGAGGTGCTATCTCTATTAACGTACCACCAGTCTTCGATGGCTCCAATTACTTATGGTGGAAAATTGTTATGCGAGCTTTTCTTCAATCGCGTGATTTTCCGTCGTGGGTATATGTGGTGAATGGTTATGATGCGCCCGTTGTTGCAGCCGGAGAAGGAACTGTTCCCAAGAATATTGGTGAATATAATGCTGCCGAGATTCTTGCTGCGAAGCAGAATTCTGAAAGGTTAAATGCTATCATACATGCCATTGCCCCAAGTCTTCAACACCATGTGTCTAATTGAACTAGGTCTAAAGATGCTTGGGATATCTTAGAAACCGTACTTGAAGGAAACTCCAGTGAAAAGGAAGATAGGCTTCAAAACCTTAATTCCGATTGGGAGAACCTTCGTATGGCATATGAAGAAACATTTGATGAGTTAAATCACAAAGTGTCTAAAATTGTTAATGCATCTTTTGCATTGGGTAAGACTAATCCTGAAAAGGACATTGTGATGAAAATTATTAGATCGCTGCCATCTAGATACGAGTCTAAGAAACATGCCATCGTTGAAGGGAATAACCTCAATAATCTTTCCAGAAACACCTTGGTTGGGAAGCTAAAGATCTTTTACCATGAGCATACATCCAAAGTGGGTAAGGATGTTGCCTTTAAAGCACAGAAGACCACTAAAATACTTGCCAAAGGTAAAAGTATTCATGTCTTTGAGGATGATCAGTCTGAAAATGATTTTTCAGATGAAGACCTTGACAAGTCGGTCTCATTGATCACAAGACAGTTTAGGGATCTTCTGTTGAAGAGAAGTAAACAGTTTTCAAGAGACAAACCTAGGTCATCATACAAACCTCACGGTCGCGTACCTTCTAAAAACAGGGATGCTGATGAGGCTGATAACGAGGACACTCAGTGCTTTAAGTGTAAGGGTTTTGACCATTTTGCTAACGAATGCCCAAATCGTAGAAAATACACTGGGAACAAAGGTCTAGCTGTAACACTTGATGAAATGTCTAAAACCTATGATTCCGATGAAGATAGGAAATCAAGTGTAGGGGTCCTTGGTGAAAACATCGATTTTGATACTTGTAGCAATACATATATCAACCTCAATGGGTTCGGAGAAGAAGGAAACCCAATCAAGCTGGAAGATTCTCTAACTGGGAACCCTATCAGTAATGTTTCAGGATCTAATATATGTCTAGATGCTTGCACATCTCAGATGCCTGAATACTATCCAAGTTTGACGTGCTCGTTTTGTTCGATGAAGGGACACGAACTATCAAGGTGTTACAAGTACAAGCACCAAATAAGGCACGCCAACAAACTTCAATGAAAAGTAAATCGATTACCAGGGAAGCTGAAACTTGCTCAGAAGACCGCTGAAGTATGTAGGATCTTATCTTCGTCTAAGAAGTTGGTTTCCAGGGATAGAGTAAGACCATTTGAAAAGAAAGTATGGTCGAATCGTTTTGATAGACAAAAGTCTGAAGATTCCTCCCTTGAGGAAAAAGATGGACAAATCATTGTTCATCGCAACACAACTTGATTGTGTTGTTGGGAAAATCTTGTCTCATGTGCCTGATCGAAAAGAGACAAGATTGAGTGTTGATTCAGGCTTCAGTAAAGATTTTCCTTCTTTTCTTAGATTTGTTATTTTCTGTCTATCAAATAAAATAAAGGGTTATTATCGAGAATTCTACTCTTTATATGGTTTTAGAGTTGGGCGTATACGAACCTGTCAATAGGTTTCGAACCCTACATTCCTTTTTCCTTTTTGACATCCTATATAAGATTGCTTGTTGAGTTAAGTGATTCAATCACACAAATCCAGTTGTTTATAACTGTTCTCAAAGCACCATGTCAGATGGAAAGGATGTCAACATGATTGTTAAATCTTCAATCAAGAAAAAAGAAAAATCTCATGTTTCTAAGTCCCTGAAAAGAAAAAGAAGGAATACAAGAAATCCCAGGGCTGTGCCTTCTAACTCTCAGAAGTTTTCCGATGTTCTTGATGAGTTGAAGGAAGTAAGAAAGAATATTCGTGAAATAAATGCTTTTGTGTCAAAGTCCTTAGAAATTCAGAGAGCCCTGGTACGACATAATCAGCCAAGACAGTTCGTTGATATAAACTCCTATCATCGTGAACCGTATGTTCCAATGGCTGTTGACAACAAGGAGTTCGGGAATGATGATGAATTTATCAAAGGCATTGTCGCCTAGGATGTCTTCTTTTTGGATTAGTTGGAAGAATAACTAGTGCTTTGAATAGCGATGATTGTGACTACACATAGCTATTTTTGTTTTCATCTTCTTATGTTATTTTTTAGGTTTATTGGTTTTAAATTCTAAAAATATTTGGAGGATGATGTTTATTGCAGTATTTTAATGGTTTATGATATTGCAATATTTTTTATGGGATATGTATTGTTTGCGTCCGTGAACTTGAAGGTCTCATATTGCGGTCAAAAGTAAAATCGTTCATGAATCGGTATTCGTATTGATGAAAGGACGAATGAACTTTTGACATATACGAAAGTTATGCCTATGCAGTCATGTATTTGATGGAAAATAGGATAAAATCTTTTGTTCAACAAGGATAAAGTCTATTATGTTGTTATGATGGAAAATAGAATAGATCCTTGTATGTTATCCACGGTATTGATCTTCATTGATCCATTTTATTATGTTTTACCATGAAAGCTCCATTGTGTGTCTTATGTTGAGCACCTTACAACTAAGTTGATTTACCTTAGCTTTGTTGGTTGTTCCATGAGATGTTATATGTCGAGCATTAGGATCTAAATTAATCAACTAGTTTGGTTATTTAGTTAGTACTCCATAAGTTTTCTATCTTATGTTGAGTACATGTATGGTTAAGGTTGTCATATTCTATGATGAACTTAGTCGGGGTTCCATAAGTTCTTTTGTGTTGAGCCCAAAATAATTAAATTGATTACTTCGATTATTATTTTGGTTATTTGTATTCTAATTAGATTAATTATAGGTTCTCTTGTAATTAATCTAGTTGAGTTTTCAAATATTCCACAAGTTCCTGTGTTGATTATATGAAAGGCTACACTATCATGTTCTTTGGTTAATGTAGTCATATATTCCGTAAGGTTTTCCTTATGTTGAGTATTTGAATGGTTAAGTTAGTCATCTCCGTGTGATTGACTTAGTCGTAGCTCCGTGAGTTTACTTATGTTGAGCACTTTCAATTAAATTGATCACTTTCGTGGTTTGATTTAGTTGCGTATTCCAATTGAATTAATTGTGGTTAATTTGGTTGAGTTTTGGATATAGAAAATCATTCTCATGGTTTTGGTGTCCAAATTAAAAAATCCTTCTTTTCTTTCGAAATTAAGGTCTCTCTTGTTGTTCTCTCGGGAATGACATCAAATGGGGGAGAGTTATTTTGAACTTGTGCTTAATGGTAATATCTTGCGGGGAGTGCGACTGTGGAATTTTATAGGGGTTATCTTGTATCTTAAAACTCCTTGATGAATGTTGTTAGCTTCGGCTATTAGATTGCATCTAAATTAAGTTGGTATGTATTATTCTTTTGGTCATGCAATGTCTCTTGTGGAAATTTCATTATGATCCCATTCTTGTACCTTTGCCAATTTTATTGACAAAAAGGGGGAGAAATATTATAGTTCACACTACAAATACATATGGTTTTCGGATCATTGTGTAAGGGGGAGTGGTTTCCATGATCGAGATGGAGTATTGACTAAGGGGGAGTGATACATATCACCGTAGTATTATTGTTAAAGTCGTGATATAATTGGACTTTGATGTTATATAATAATACTATGACACTGTATAATAATGATCGAGAATCTCGATTTCTCTCATTGTTATAGCTACAGATCTTCAACAACGATGGTGCTAAACTTACAACCTTTGGGATCATTGGAGTACTTGGAAGGACGAAGATTTCAAGGAACGTTTAGACTATGGAATAGGAGCCACTAAAGTTTATCTTTTTTGTATTCCATATGTATAAATAGTTTTGTCACTAAAATTGACAAAGGGGGAGAGTGTTAGAGCATAGCTCGGTCAACCTCGCATGCATTGTTATCTCAAGCATGTTTGTCAATGTTAGTGATCAAAACTATAAGTCTTGATTTCTAGCCTACATAGCTAAGTCTCGGACTAGGATAGAAAAGTGTAGTTGAGCCAAAGGACTTCATGGCGATTCATCATACAACGACGAAGATCTATACAAGGAACCGTGGAACTTCATCAACAAAAAGGTATGTGGAGACTTGAACTTATCTATCACTCAAAAGTCTATCTCTTCTATCTCCTACTTCTTATGAGACAAAAGTCGTATGCTATATAGACTAGATCATACACATTTGATATTTCGAGCCGAGTATATCTCGCCTATCTATATCTCAAAATCATGTGTTGGTAAAGCGTTTCGCTTTGATCAAGTTTATCTTCACCTAGTGACGAAAGTCATGAAAAGTTTCAATCATTTTGAGAATTGCTCTGACGTGAATCGGTCTGTAAATAACGGATACATATCGTCCTCTGAGAAGGTCTCAATGATTGAAATAAGAGTTTAGATTACATAACCATGTATTCCTTGAACCGAAGTTTTCGAACTTTGTTGATCAAGAGAAATCGGGAGGATTGTGGAATTGGCTTGCCAAGTCCGACCAGTCCGCAGACTCAGTCCGCGAACTGACGGAAGTTCTCGACCGAGAATTTCTGCTGGATTTTCCAAAACTCGTTTGTGTGCTAAGTCCGCGAACTGGTGGAAGTTCCCTTTCCGAGAATTTCTGCTGAGTTTGGAAAACTCAACCAATCAACTTAAGTCCGCGAACTTGTTTGTGAACTTTAGAGGTTATGATCTAAAGATGTGCTTTGAACATGAAACTTAAATTACTAAGGAATGCTTTATGCAAACCGTGGATATAAAGCTCATGAGCCGATTCAATCGAATCGAATCGAATCATCTTTGCTTCAATTCTGTCTTGTGTAGTTCATAAGATCTCATAGCAATTGAACAACTCTTTAACTAGTTTATTTGAGTCAATTGAACTAGTTATGGTGGAGAAGAACAAGGTTAATATGGTTGACCTTTTTGGGTTACTATGTTGAACCAACATACAAGTACACGTTTGGGCATGGTTTTCACGAACCCAGTAAACGTTTACCAAAATGTGTGTGAAAAACTAGGTTTTTAGATCTAACGGTTGAGAAATATTAGCTTGAATCTAAATCAGGTTTTCATCTAACAGTGAATAAGGATTGCTTTGTAACTAAGGCAAAACCCTGATTTGAAGGCTATATAAAGGAGACATCTAGCATTGTGCAAAACTAATCCCCACACGTCTGTGTGCTACTAGTGCGCCCGCTAGAGTCGATCTCCATTAACCTTTGATTTTCTTCTCTAAAATCAGGTTAACGACTTGAAGACTTCATTGGGATTATGAAGCTAGACCGATACTACTTTATCGTAGTTGTGTGATCTGATCTTGCATCTTCTATCGTACGAGTACAATCGATTGATTGACTTGAGATCGTGAGAGTTCTCCGATGGGCAAGATAAAGAAGTCACAAACATCTTCGTCTCACTGTTTGTGATTCCTCGAAAATCCGCTTGTGTAGTCAGGAAGGATTGTAGAGAGGTGATTGATTAATCTACGCTGTTTCTTCGGGAATATAAGACCGGATTATCAATTGGTTCCTGTTCACCTTTATTTATCAAAAGACGGAACAAAACTAGGGTTTATCTGTGGGAGATAAATTTATCCTTTGATAGACTTTTCTGTGTGAGACATATTTGTTTATTATCAAGTCTGCGATTTTGGGTTGCAGCAACTCTTGGTTGTAGGTGAGATCAGCTATTGGAATCAAGTGCGCAGTATCCTGTTGGGATCAGAGGCGTAGGAGTGCAATTGTACCTTGAATCGGTGGGAGACTGATTGGGGTTCAACTATAGTCCAGTCCGAAGTTAGTTTGCAGTAGGCTAGTGTCTGTAGCGGCTTAATACAGTGTGTATTCAATCTGGACTAGGTCCCGGGGTTTTTCTGCATTTGCGGTTTCCTCGTTAAAAAAATTTCTGGTGTCTGTGTTATTTCTTTTCCGCATTATATTTTATATAATTGAAATAATACAGGTTGTGCGTTCGTGATCATCAATTGGAAATCCAACCTTTGGTTGTTGATTGATATTGATTGATCCTTGGACATTGGTATTTGGTACCGTCCAAGTATTCCTTGTATTTGATAAAGACTCGCTATTGTTTTTAGCTTGAGTAAAAATCAAATCAAGAGAGAGATATTAACTCCTTGAGATACTTTTATCTAGATTGAGTCTGACTGTCTAGTTGATTCTCTAGCAAAGTATTTCGGAGTTAGTCCATACAGATTGCTAAGAGAAATATTGGGTGGTGTTGTTAGACCCCCGCTTATTCAAGCTAGATACCATATATATGTGGGGAACCGATCCTAGTACCTAGTCAACCGAATCTTTTGGGAAGCTAGTGTGACTATGTGTAGTACTCACATGGAGGTAGAACCGTAGACCCATGATTGTGATTGAATGTTGGTTTGATCAATCACATAGTTATTGAAAGTCAGATGAACCAATTCTAAACTTGTTTGGAAGTGTGGCAAATCGGTTTCAAGGTTGTAAGTGTGAAACAGAACTTACAGAGTTAAGATGTCGACAAACTTTGAACACGTGCTGAGAATGTTTATTTCTATAATTGTTCAAAGATATTCCTTAACGGCTAAGGGATGAGAATCCCAGGATCGAAACACAAATAAGTTAAGAATCTTTTAATTAAGGTTATTAATTTCATTTGTATGGAAATTATAGAATTAGTAATGTGCATTTACTAATTATATTTTCCAAGAGATTTCGATTGTTATTTTTGGACAGAGCATTTTCGGGAATTATGAAAACCGAATATGTGCATTTATGAATATCTTGAGAATATTTTCGGATTTGGAAATTCCTTGGTGTCCAAACTTCCTTGTCTATAAATACACGAAGTTTGCCTTTCTAGCAAACTAATCCTTCGTAACAACAGACTTCCTCTTTTGTCTTTGTTACTGGTGTAACCGCTTGTCGGAGAGGAGAGTAATCTAATTAGGTGAAATCTCTTACGACCGCTCGTTTTAAAGTCTTCTTTGGGATTGAGAAGCTCTAGCGCGACCCGTTGGTGGGAAACTAAATAATTGCGGTTTATCTTTGTTTTCGATTGATTTGATTGACTAACGTTGGTCGAAATCTGATCGCACCTAGTTTGTTTATTCTTGAGAATCTTCTCTTATGATATAAGATTCACTCAAACTAGTTCAGAGTTTCGACAGGGATATTTAGATTGTTGTTAGTTCTAAAGACGATCTTGTGATAATCCATTCTTAACAGACTCCTTTCTGTGCGTGATTGATCACAAGAGATTCAAGTGATTGTGTGCAGGTTTTTATTGAAGATTTAAGAAGTTTGAAGACAAAGAAAATATTGAAGATCTGACTTGGGTTTTATAATCTTTGGTGTGCACAATACTTGTTTCGGTAAAAGAGGATCCAATTAATAATCAGTTTATCCTTGTGGTAGATTGGATTGATTAATTGAGTAGATCGGCACCAACACGGTCCTTCGGATTAAAGGTGTTGTTGGCTTAATCTTAAACGATTACCTTAGAGTGATTGAACATAAGATAGATCTAGACCCGACGAAGGAGTTTATGTTAAGATAAACGGAAGAGACTTTGTCCGACTCATATCAGTTGGTTGAATAGAGTTGATACCAAACAGATTTCTTGTTCCTTTACTATTTGGAATACGAACCAAAGGGATTGTTCCAAGTACGTGACTTATTCATAGGTCGGAGGTGTGGGAATACAGACGGAAATTTAACTATAGGGTTAGTTACTTGGTATCAACTATACGAAGTTAGGTGTAATTTTGTGTAGCGGCTTAATCCTGAGAGTATTCAATTCTGGACTAGGTCTCGAGGTTTTTCAGCATTTGCGGTTTCCTCGTTAACAAAATCTTGCTGTGTCATTTACTTTTATTTTCCGCATTATAATTGTTTTATTATAATTAAAGTAAATTACACAAACGTTAATTCCTATTTACTTGATAAGCAATCCTATTGTGTTTGGTTAAGTCCGAACCTTTATATCAAGTAAACATACTTTGTTGTTGTATTGTCTCGATCTCGTATCCATAGACGATCACACGAAGTGTGAACCGATTAGTTGTATTGTCTCGACTCAGTCCATAGACAATCACTTTCGGAGAAAGGACTTATAGGTAGGAAAAGTTTTAGCTTGTGGTATATTTGGGTACCCTAGCCTTTTCAATTGGTATCAGAGCAGACAAACACGAAAAGATCTAACAATCTGTGTTTGCTGCGATCCAACCTATAAGAATTGAATCTAATGAATGATTCAGTTAACGTAAAGAAAGACATCAAGAGTTCTGAATTAACACTTGATGATGGCATCTACGAATCAATATCTGAAGATATCATCACTAGAGTCTCTACGACACAAGTTAATCCTGTTAATAATGTAGAAACCGATGATGACTGGAAAATAAGTCTACAAGAAACGCAAGATGAAATTTCCGATAATGATGACTCAGATTTTGAACAAGAAGTAGAAGAGGATATATCAGAATACTCTAAATTACTGAAACCTTTGAAAAATGAAAGCTGAGAACTTCAGATTTTCTTGGTTTTATGACTCCTCTTTGTCGTGAGAACAAGAAACTGAAGAAGGTTTTTCAAGGTTATTATATTGGTTTCCAAAACCGTGAGTATCTTCTTAAAGATCGTACAAATGATCTAAATTCAAAGAAATTTGAATGTGAAAATCTTCGAAGAGAACTGTTTTTGTCGGAAAAGAAACGTGCTGAATCAGAAGTTATGTTTAATTCTCGACAAGTACAGGGTCTTGAAGAAAAAGCCAGTGCTAGTCTCTCTCAAACAAAATTGTCAGAGAAAAAGCGTGATGTTGCTCTTGAAAAAATTCACTTATTGGAAGAGAAACTTGTTGAATCTGATGCAAGTATTAACTCTCAACAAAAGAGTTTTGAAGAGAAAGAAGGTGTATATCTCTCACGAGAAAAACGCCTTGAGGCTGAACTAGCCGGTGCTCTTGGTAAAATCAAGATGTTGGAAGAAGAAAATTTGGAACTGAAAAAATCCAATGAAAGCTCAAACAAGTTAACCTCAATGTTAGAAGCAAGTAGAAATCATCGTGATACACGAGGATTGGGCTATGAGGGAATAAATGCTTCAAATATTAGCAAAGAGGTAAAATTTATTAAAGCTACAAATTCTTCTCAATCAGAGGCTTCCACTGGTGACAAAGATGCTCATATTTCTTGTAAAGAAGAAAAGTCTGTCAAGCCTAAGAACAAGAAGAAGAAGAAGAAAACTCGTCGAGCTCCAATGTAAGAGGATCCACAAAAAGATAACATTAAAACTCATACTTCGTATTTTTAACTAAGCATTGTTGTTATTGTGGCAATAAAGGACACTTGCAATGGGAATGCAAAGTTCGTAAGGTGCAAGATACACTTTCCTTTGTATGAAACGAATTGGCTAAGTTTGCTCCTCATAAGAATTCAGATCGTTATTGTCCTAAGTTTGGGCAAAAGAATTAATAACATGATTTCAGATGATTTTCCTCTCGCGTGGTTAAAAGCTGAACAAAGCTCTATTACGAGAACTTCTGGCCCCACCGAAATTAATTTCCACCAATAGGAAATTTTTGTTTTTTCACACCACCAATATTACGTATTTTTGACACCACTTCTTTTATCTTTTGGCAATACTGTATATCTTTGGTTTTAACTTTGAAACTTCCGTCTCAAAACAGTTCTTCGAAATCAAAAAAGATAAAATAAAAATACTAAACCCTAACCTGCTCACCGATAACCTCTATTAGTCTCTGACCACGGATGGTGAACCAAAACGGTGGAAAAAACGTAGTATCTCCATGTTCTTTCTTCTTTGGTAAGAGAAGAAATCATGTTTCTTCTTTTTTCGTGTTCTCAAAAATTGGGGTTTGCTCTTTTATTTTTTTAATAAAAAGGGTTTCCTCGTCTTTCGTTTTCATATCTTTTCTGATTGTTCATCGTTGATTTTGTTTTAATATTGTTTGTTTTTTTTGTTTTTGCAGCTACGATTTTTGCCGAAAAGAATAAATAAACCTATTGGTAAACCCTAACCCTATTCTCTTAATCAATAACCCTAACAATTTTGATCATTTATCTTTTTCTTTTTTGATATTTGGTTTCACAGGGATTTTTACAAGGTGAATTTTTTTTGGAGTTAGTATATTCTGATTGCTAGATCGACCCTTCGGATTATTGCAGTAACACTGTCTTTGAGGATGCCACACCCGAATTGGTTAGGCACTTCTCTTAATCAATAACCCTAACAATTTTGATCATTTATCTTTTTCTTTTTTGATATTTGGTTTCACAGGGATTTTTACAAGGTGATTTTTTTTTTGGAGTTAGTATATTCTGATTGCTAGATCGACCCTTCGGATTATTGCAGTAACACTGTCTTTGAGGATGCCACACCCGAATTGGTTAGGAACTTCTTCTGGGATGAAGATTTCCGGTCCAATCAGGATGCAATATTATGCTCATACATTCTAAGACGTAAGAGGAATGTCCTACCGAAGGAACTATGGTAGTCCATTGTACACATAAGATTTGGTGATTATCTTATGCTCTTCATACTTTATGGACTAGGCTTGACTCATGTTCTTAGTAGATCATTTTGGTGATAGTATTCTTCTAAATTCTATATTTTGGTAAAGTTTCTCTTCCTCCACAACGACAGAGAATACATAATAGACGAATATGGAAAGCAGGAAGACCATATTGGTGTCGCTAAGGTATGGTGGAAACATACAACTATTTTGTTGTTGCAGAGCCTGCAGTTTGATGTCATCAAATGTTGAGAATTTTATGCCTATATGCTATTCTTTGGAGCAAAAAAATATTAATCATCAAAGTTATGTATACTAAACAACATAGTTACGAACCTTGACACAGTGCATTCATTTTTCATGCATATAAAGGGAACGATGGTGCTGTGGCAGAAAGAACATAGTTTGATTTCATTGCTTGACATGGTTCTTCATTTTATTTTATTTTTTGACATGTTTAATTTGTTTTTACAGTAAAGTTTCATGGTTTAGTTTGGTCCATTAATGAATGTGTCTGTTGCACAATGGTAGTGTGTCTGACTTCAAGTCAGAAGGTTGTGTGTTTGAAACACACCAGATTCAATGGTAACCATTTCGTTATTTGCATCCTTTGGACTAGCTTGCAAGTAGTAATAGAAATACCAACAAAAATTCACGTAGAGTTGATATGGATGATTGAACTGTGTCGCATCAGATGAAATGATTCCATGTCTATAAACACCATGCATACATGCTAAACCACCAGTATCAATAAATCTACATTTAACTGGAGGAAGAAGTGGTGACCTTCTCATGGTTGCATTTGGTTGGGTTGGCAACTCCATTTTTCCACACAGTGGCAAGTGTGGAGCCAGGTTCGTTTATGCCATGGAAGTGCACCCTTTCTTTCTTTCACTATATCTTTATCACATTTTTTGATAATACACTTCTTCAAGTCTTTCATACTATGAATATAATTTCACATGTCAGTATCACTTGGTTTTGTGCTAATTTTCTTCCAAAACATATTGTAGTTGTACTGTATCTACCGCTCACACTAAAAATCCACTTATGCTGGCTGAAACTGCAATACAATTTATTATTTTCTCCCCCTTTCCGAGCTATGATCTTAGTATCTTATTGTTTTCCTTTTGTATTTGTTTTCTTATGTTCTTCGTCCTGGCCAACTAAAATGGTTAAAGACCATTTCCATGTTTACAAAAGTGTTTCGTGCTTTTGGTATTGGGACTTTCTTTTTCATTAGTTTAACATTGCTTTGATAAACAAGCTTTGGAGTATAAAGTGTTTTCAGTTTTACTAATTGATTATGTCATTTTCATCACTATTGCAAGATCATAAAATTAACGTTCTTTCCGTGAATAATTGCAGGCACAAGCATTAGCTGCTTTATAAATCATATGGAATTCAACATAGAGAATAGTCAAACTCATGGTTATGCCTACTGCACTCATGAAGAACAACGGAAGATGCGATTGAACCTCGACTTAGAACCAGGAATGTGTTGTAATTTTGCGTATGACTGTTCAACAAATTGATTTGGAACAAGGTTTCTTCATGTTTAAACGAAAAAAGTAGAGAGAAGACTCTCTGGACTACTTTAGTGATTAGTGTGAAACTTTTGTATATTCCCCTTTCCGTTAAGAATAACTCAATAGCGATAATTTAGCTTTTTCTTTGTTCCATGATTTAATAGCCTATTTTTTCTGTTCATGTTTCAAATTTTTAATCCCGAAACTCACTAGCAAAAATACATTCTCTACAAAATATTTAGACCTGTGCAACGCACGGGCACAAAATCTAGTTATTATAATGATAATTCAAATTTTGCATATCACTCGACAAGGTCATCTCATAAAATACCCAATTATCGAAAGGGAGTTTCGCAAAATATTCAAAAGGGTGATGATCCTAATGGTATTGTGAAGGAGAAAGCAACTCCTGCGAAACCCAACTCTAAATGGGTCTCTAAGTCCTCCATAGCCAAGAAGGGACCAAAAATTAGTCACAAGAATGACTCTCAGCTGTTAATTGTTGGTGACAATAATTACAAGAGTCTTCTTGAAAGGCTAAAGAAAGACATTATGTCTGAAATCTCTTGTACTAGTAAAGTTTGTGATAATGACACTCTTCATCACAAGTCAAAGAAGAAAAACAAGAGATGGAACAAGAGAAAACAAACCAAGGAAGAGGTCAAAAATGATGATTCGGTCTTAGTCACTCGTGACGAACAAGACAAGGATCAACTTAACACAACCTAGTTGTGTTAGAATGTGCTTGCTCACCATTAGTGCTCAATATTTTTAAAAGGTGAGGAAGCACATGAAAAACTGAGCACATGATCTCTCGGTTATTATATGACTAATTAACATCTTTAGGAGATTTCTTTTCTTCTATACTCATACTCTCTCTATCTCTATTTGAGGTTTTGATAGAATCAGTAATTGTGAGTTTATGATGTTGATATCTACTGATATTATATGTGTAGCTCTTGTATCGTATGCAAAAGTTATGCCGAAAACAGTTTAGTATTGTCATCCGTCACAAGTAACACATGGGAACTGACCCTAGTACCTCCTAGGGAACCGACCCTAATACCATGTCATAGTGAGGGAACCGATCCTAGTGAGAGGCCCTCTTACGAAGAAGTGTAAAAACTGTTTTGCACATAATTTCTTCGTCCGAACTCGGAATGACCTCATTCTTTTTGCGTTGTTTTCGCAATTCAATTTCCTACAAGATTGAGGCAATTGCAATACTTTATTTTATGTTGAATATTTATGGTGTATTGCAAATTGATTTATGAGATGTTTTTTTATTTCGGTTTTACTACCTTAATATTCGATCTCATATATTGTGTACCCTCATGGTTTGGGTGACTTTTTGACTTAGCGGGATTAAGTTCTAGCCCTAGTAGGTAGGATTTATCAAAGGATTATGAGGGGTTCTAATAGAAATAGTATGTGAAAAAGTCACAATATGTTGAATCGGTTTTGGTTTAGCATAAAAGCATATGTGTTTCGACGGTTTTCAACTTTTGCTTGCAATTGTTAAAACCGGTTTTCAACCTTTCTCGGGTAAAGGTTGAGGTATGTTTTTATTCTTTTGTTCACGCATAAGTATGACAACGTGGTGATATTTCGATATCAATTCTCCCTGGACGAAGATGCAATCATATTGGAGAAGTGGATCACTTCATGAAAATCCACTTCATGAAAATCCAAAGTGTCAAATACGTGACCGCCTGACGATCACTTCATGAAAATCCAAAGTGTTTGGAAGAGTTTTGGACCAAATACGAGCAATTGTGCAAATTAGGTCAAAACTGTGAAAATTGATGGGACCTGCTTCCGTGGGCCAAAGATCCAATATTGGTCGGTCAAGATAGCGTGCTCGTGTCCCCAAGGCGTCCGCATCTCAGTCCTGAGAATTTGATATTTTCTGGCGTGCAATTGAGCATCCATTCGAGAAAATATGCCAAAATTAGGGTTTCGACGAAACTAAGGAAAACACCATGAGATGATGAAAAATAATTATAAAATAAGGAATGATTAGGCGTGGGACCGCCGTGGTCAAGGCATGGTCGGCCGGTCGTGACCACGGTCCCGTGGTGCCTTTTCCTTAATTTTATAATATTTTGATGATTTTATGAAAAATTCATGAATTTTGAGAAATTTGATGAATTTAGGGAGTTTCCATGAATTGAAGGAGTTTTCATGAGTTCATGGAAGCAAAATATTAAAATAATAAAAAACACGGGCGTGTGGGACCATGGAGGCATGGCCGGCCGGCTATGGACCGGTCCCACGAGTTTTTCATAATTTTTTTAATATTTTTAGGTATTTCTGATGATTTGAGGGAATTTTTCCTAATTTGAGAGAAATACCATAAAATCAAGGAATTTGATGAATTCAAGGAAAAATAGGAAAAATAATAATACAATAATAAAGCAAAGGGCGTGTGGGACCGACTAGGGCATGGCCGGCTGGCTAGTGGCCCGGTCCCACAAGTTTTCATAATTTTATTTTATTATTATATGATTATTTGTGCAAAAATACCATGAAATCAAGGAGTTTTTCATGAAATTAGAGAAATAATAATAATAATAAAATAATAAGGAACCGTGGGGTGTGGGTCCGGTTGGGACCAAGGCATGGCCGGTTGGCCAATGGTCACTCCCCACACTTCTTTCCTTAATTTTATATTATTTTTTATGGATTTATGGAAGTACCATGGAACCGAGGAGTTTCCTCGAGACGAAGGAGATTTGATAAAATGAGAGAATTTTCATCAAATCATGGAAAATAATAAAAATGTATTAAAAATATAAAACTGGCGTGGGATTGACCACGACATGGTCGGTCGGTCGTGCGTCCGTGCTCCCAGCAACCTGGTCAATATTTTTAATTATTTATTATTTTCTTCTCTATTTTGCATAGGTTCATCGTTTCGTTGTATTTTTGAAATACTCGTTCGTGTGGTGACTGTTAGTGTATCGTCGTTGAATACACCTTCACCATTTTAATCGAGGCTTACTTAGAGGTAGCTCAGACGCCCGGTTGTTGATTATTTATTACTAATTGTGGAATTCGGTGGAGAATAATTCACAAAACTGAGCAATAAGATGTTCATTATTAATTCGTAAGATCAGCTGAAGATTCGACTACGAATTCAGAATAATAAAGTGAGCATTACCATTCCATGGGATCGTAGATTCAACCATAGAATCGGAGTAATTAAGATTTATCTATTACCATCTATGAGACCAGTTGTGGATTCGATCATGAAATCGGAGTAATGAGATAATATAGTTATTGTTATTCTATGAGATCAAGCTGTGGATTCGATCATAGAATCAGAACAATTGTTTATTGCCATTCCATGGGACTAGTCGTGGATCCGACCATGGAATAAGAGCAATTGTTATTGCCATTCCATGGGACCAGTCGTGGATTCGACCATGGAATACGAGCAATTGTTATTGCCATTCCATGGGACCAGTCGTGGATTCGACCATGGAATAGGAGCAATAATAGATTATTCTGGGAATTCAGTAGTGAATGTCACGGCATAATTAATCTTAATTAGGAATAATTAACTTTGTGGCTCTATACTAGCAGAGCAAGCTGTCTAGGAGCATTAATTATCCCGATATGAGCTTGTCGGTAAGTCATATCCTTTATATAGTTAGGGTAAACTTGTTGTTTGTTCCTGAAGACGTTATCGCTCTATACTAGCAGATCAACCTGTCTAGGAGCCGTCCATCTCGTGATATTATATAAAAATAATCACTGAAAGTATTCAGTATTCATGAGATATGCCGTTGTCCAGTCGTGAGACTACATATCTACATGTACTCTGAGAGAAAGTACTCTCCTTTGAGAATTCGATGAGAGACCCGTGTCTCGATACTCACGTCTGATTGTTGAATCAGAGCTTCGTATAATTATGAGTTTACGATTTTAGCCTTTGTCAAAAATCCACCATCTACACGTTGTAAGGGAAGGGAACTGATCCTTGTAAGGGAAAGGGGAACCGATCCTAGTATGGGAAAGGGGTAACCGATCCTTGTAAGGGGTGTAGTACATCAAGGGGAACCGATCCTTGTATGGGGTGCAGCAAGGTTTACAGCAGAAAGGGGAACCGATCTTGTGAACATGTGCAACACATATAAGTTAGATACCATATATATGTGGGAAACCGATCCTAGTACCTAGTCGACCGAATCTTTTGGGAATCTAGTGTGACTGTGCGTAGTACTCACATGGAGATAGAACTGAAACTTGTTTTGGTAGAACCGTAAACCCATGATTGTGATTGAATGTTGGTTTAATCAATCACATAATTCTTGAAAGTCAGATGAACCAATTCTAAACTTGTTTGGAAGTGTGGCAAATTGGTTTCAAGGTTGTAAGTGTGAAAGAGAACTTACAAAGTTAAGATGTTGACAAACTTTGAACACGTGCTGAGATTGTTTATTTCTATAATTGTTCAAAGATATTCCTTAACGGCTAAAGGAAGAGAATCCCAGGATCGAAACACAAATAAGTTAAGAATCTTTTAATTAAGGTTATTAATTCCATTTGTATGGAAATTACAGAATTAGTAATGTGCATTTACTAATTATATTTTCCAAGAGATTTCAATTGTTATTTTTGGACAGGACATTTCCAGGAATTATGAAAACCGAATCTTTGCATTTATAAATATCTTGAGAATATTTTCGGTTTTGGAAATTCCTTGGTGTCCAAACTTCCTTGTCTATAAATACACGAAGTTTGCCTTTCTAGCAAACTAATCCTTCGTAACAACAGACTTCCTATTTTGTCTTTGTTACTGGTGTAGCCGCCTATCATAGAGGAGAGTAATCTAATTAGGTGAAATATCTTACGGCCGCTCGTTTTAAAGTCTTCTTTGGGATTGAGAAGCTCTAGCGCGACCCGTTGGTGGGAAACTAGATAATTGCGGTTTATTTTTGTTTTCGGTTGATTTGATTGACTAACGGTGGTTGAAATCTGATTTCACCTAGTTTGTTTATTCTTGAGAATCTTCTCTTATGATATAAGATTCACTCAAACTAGTTCAGAGTTTCGACAGGGATCTTTAGACTGTTGTTATTTCTAAAGACGATCTTGTGATAATCCATTGTTAACAGACTCCGTTCTGTGCGTGATTGATCACAAGAGATTCAAGTGATTGTGTGCAGGTTTTTATTGAAGATTTAAGAAAATTTGAAGAAAAAGAAGATATTGAAGATCTGACTTGGGTTTTATAATCTTTGGTGTGCACAATACTTGTTTCGGTAAAAGAGGATCCAATTAATAATCGGTTTATCCTTGTGGTAGATTGGATTGCTTAATTGAGTAGATCGACATCAATACGGTTCTTCGGATTAAAGGTGTTGTTGGCTTAATCTTAAACGATTACCTTAGGATGATTGAACATAAGATAAATCTAGACCCGACAAAGGAGTTTATGTTAAGATAAACGGAAGAGTCTTTGTCCGAATCATATCACTTGGTTGAATAGAGTTGATACCAAACAGATTTCTTATTCCTTTACTATTTGGAATACGAACCAAAGGGATTGTTCCAAGTACGTGACTTATTCATAGGTCGGAGGCGTGGGAATACAGTCGGAACTAAGTGAACTATAAGGTTAGTTACTTGGTCTCAACTATACGAAGTTAGGTGTAATTTTGTGTAGCGGCTTAATCCTGAGAGTATTCAATTCTGGACTAGGTCCCGGGGTTTTTCTGCATTTGCGGTTTCCTCGTTAACAAAATCTTGTTGTGTCATTTACTTTTATTTTCCGCATTATAATTGTTTTATTATAATTAAAGTAAATTACACAAAAGTTAATTCCTATTTACTTGATAAGCAATCTTATTGTGTTTGGTTAAGTCCGAACCTTTATATCAACTAAACATACTTCTTTGTTGTATTGTCTCGATCTCGTATCCATAGACGATCACATGAAGTGTGAACCGATTAGTTGTATTGTCTCGACTCAGTCCATAGACAATCACTTTCGGAGAAAGGACTTATAGGTAGGAAAAGTTTTAGCTTGAGGTATATTTGGGTACCCTCGCCTTTTCAAAAATAATAAGTCTAATCTATCTCAAAGACGAGTTTATGCTAGCATACTTCTAACTACATATTTAAGAAAGAAAATGTTATTAAAGCGTGGTTTTTGGTGTTTCCAAGGACTCCTCAAGAGACCTATAAAGATGATATCATCAACTAATTAATCCGGATTTTTGGTTTTGTACCAAATTTCCTAAAATACATAAAGGATTGTTAAGCCTGACTATTCGAGTCTGGTGGCTGCCTGAATATAATTTGAATCTTCCAAAGATTCAAAGTTTGAGTGTGTTCTCCGACCATATTTATTGTGCGAATGCAATACGAAACTTCATGAACTACCATGCCAAATGCATCATATAATAAAACTGAATATTATAGAATAAATCCTAGGGTCTGACAAAAAAAATCCTCAAATCGTTCTTGTAACGATTATATTTCTCGTATAACGTATTATGACTACACCAAACTATTATTAATAGGCTTGGAAATTTAGTGCTAAATCTGGATCCAATATTGTGTCATTCGAGAAACTAACCCAACCTAATTTGGATTGTATGCCAACCAATCACATACGTCGATATTTCTCTGCAAAGGGTTTCACAACCGCCATCATTGGTTAGAGCATAGCTCAATTAAACCTACCAACCGTTGGTATGTCAAGTTTGGTTGTCATATTTTAGTATCAAAACTCATCTAGAGTCGCTTGATTAAATAATAGAGTCAACTTCGTTTAGGTTAGACTAGAAAGTCTAGGAATGTTGAGACTTAAAAAGCGGGGGTCTAACAACACCACCCAATATTTCGATTAGCAATCTGTATGGACTAACTCCGAAACACTTTGCTAGAGAATCAACTAGACAGTCAGACTCAATCTAGATAGAAAGTATCTCAAGGAGTTATTTTCTCAATCTCTCGATTTGATCTTTACTCAAGCAAATAGAAATCTGCGAGTCTTTATCAAACAGAGATAACTTGGACGGTACCAAAGACCAATGTCCAAGGATTAATCAACTACAATCAACAACCAAAGGTTGGATTAGAGAAGTTGATGATCACGAACGCACAACCTGTATTATTTCAATTATATAAAATATAATACGGAAAAGAAATAACACAGACACCAGAAATTTTGTTAACGAGGAAACCGCAAATACAGAAAAACCCCGGGACCTAGTCCAGATTGAATACACACTGTATTAAGTCGCTACAGACACTAGCCTACTGCAAACTAACTTCGGACTGGACTATAGTTGAACCCGATCAGTCTCCCACCGATCCAAGGTACAGTTGTACTCCTACGCATCTGATCCCAGCAGGATACTGCGCACTTGATTCCGTTAGCTGATCTCACCCACAACCAAGAGTTGTTGTAACCCAAAATCACAGACTTGATAATAAACAGATCTGTCTCACACAGAAAAGTCTATAAAAGGATAAATCTGTCTCCCACAGATAAACCCTAGGTTTTGTTCTGTCTTTAGATATAAAATCAAGGTGAACATGAACCAATTGATAGTCCGGTCTTATGATCCCAAAGAACAACCTAGATTAATCAATCACCTCTCTACAATCCTTCTTGACTAGACAAGCGGATTGTCGAGGAACCACAAACAGTGAGACGAAGATGTTTGTGACTTATTTATCTTGCCTATCGGAGAACTCTCACGATCTCAAGCAAATCAATCGATTGTACTCGTACGATAGAAGATGCAAGATCAGATCACACAACTACGATAAAGTAGTATCGGTCTGGCTTCACAATCCCAATGAAGTCTTTAAGTCGTTAACCTGATTTTAGAGAAGAAAATCAAAGGTTAATGGATATCGACTCTAGCGGGCGCACTAGTAGCACACAGACGTGCGGGGATTAGTTTTGCACATTGCTAGATGTCTCCTTTATATAGCCTTCAAATCAGGGTTTTGCCTTAGTTACAAAGAAATCCTTATTCACCGTTGGATGAAAACCTGATTTAGATTCAAGCTAAAATTTCTCAACCGTTAGATCGAAAACTTAGCTTTTCACACACACTTGGGTAGACGTTTACTGGGTTCGTGAAAACCATGCCCAAACGTGTACGTGTATGTTGGTTCAACATAGTAACCCAAAAGGTTAACCATATGAGCATTTCATATTAACCTTGTTCTTCTTCACCATAACTAGTTCAATTGACTCAAATGAACTAGTTAAAGAGTTGTTCAATTGCTATAAGATCTTATGTAACTACACAAGACACAATTGAAACAAAGATGATTCGATTCGATTGAATCGACTCATGAACATTATAGCTACGGTTTGCATAAAGCATTCCTTAGTAATTTAATGTTTCATGTTCAGAGCACATCTTTAGATTATAACCTCTTAAGTTCACAAACAAGTTCGCGGACTTAAGTTAATCGGATGAGTTTTCCAAACTCAGCAGAAATTCTCGGAAAGAGAACTTCCGACAGTTCGCGGACTGGGTTCGCGGACTGAGTTCGCGGACTTAGCACACAAACGAGTATTTGGAAAATCCTAGCAGAAATTCTCGGTCGATAACTTCCGACAGTTCACGGACTGAGTCTGCGAACTAGGTTCGCGTACTTGGCAAGCCAATTCCACAATCCTCCCGATTTCTCTTGATCAACAAAGTTCGAAAAATTCGGTTCAAGGAATACATGGTTATGTAATCTAAACTCTCATTTCAATCATTGAGACATTCTCAGAGGATGCTATGTAGCCGTTATTCACAGACCGATTCACGTCAGAGCAATTCTCAAAGTGATTGAAACTTTTCATGACTTTTGTCACTAGGTGACGATAAACTTGATCAAAGCGAAACGCTTTACCAACACACGATTTCGAGATAAATGATAAGCAATGAATGCTCAGCTCGAAATGTCAAATGTGTATGATCTAGTCTATATAGCATACGACTTTTGTATCATAAGAAGTAGGAGATAGAAGAGATAGACTTTTGAGTGATAGATAAGTTCAAGTCTCCACATAACTTTTTGTTGATGAAGTTCCATGGTTCCTTGTATAGATATTCGTCGTTGTATGATGAATCGCCATGAAGGCTAGAAATCAAGACTTATAGTTTTGATCACTAACATTGACAAACATGCTTGAGATAGCAACGCATGCGAGGTTGACCGAGCTATGCTCTAACAATCTCCCCCTTTGTCAATTTTAGCGACAAAACTATTAATACATATGGAATACAAAAAAGATAAACTTTAGTGGCTCCTATTCTATAGTCTAATCTTCAACGTTCCTTGAAATCTCCGTCCTTCCAAGTACTCCAATGATCCCAAAGGTTGTAAGTTTAGCACCATCGTTGTTGAAGATCCGTAGCTATAACAATGAGAGAAATCGAGATTCTCGATCATTATGATACAGTGTCATAGTATTATTATATAACATCAAAGTCCAATTGTATCACGACTTTAACAATAATACTACGGTGATATGTATCACTCCCCCTTAGTCAATACTCCATCTCGATCATGGAAACCACTCCCCCTTACACAATGATCCGAAAACCATATGTATTTGTAGTGTGAACTACAATATTTCTCCCCCTTTTTGTCAATACAATTGGCAAAGGTACAAGAATGGGATCATAATGAAATTTCTACAAGAGACATTTCATGACCAAAAGAATACATACCAACTTAATTTAGATGCAATCTAATAGCCGAAGCTAACAACATTCATCAAGGAGTTTTAAGATACAAGATAACCCCTATAAAATTCCAAAGCCGAACTCCCCGCAAGATATTACCATTAAGCACAAGTTCAAAAGAACTCTCCCCTATTTGATGTCATTCCCGAGAGAACAACAAGAGCGACCTTAATTTCGATAGAAAAGAAGGATTTTTTATTGGACACCAAAAATCATATGAATGATTTTCTATATCCAAATCTCAACCAAATTAATCACAAGTAAACCCATGATTAATTCAATTTGAATACGCAACTAAATCAAACCACAAAAGTGATCAATTTAATTGAAAATGCTCAACATAAGTAAACTCACGGAGCTACGACTAAGTCAATCACACGGAGATGACTAACTTAACCGTTCAAATACTCAACATAAGGAAAACCTTACGGAATAAATGACTACATTAACCAAAGAACATGATAGTGTAGCCTTTCATATACTCAACACAAGAATTTGTGGAATATATGAAAACTCAACTAGATTAATTAAAAGAGAACCTATAATTAATCTAATTGGAATACAAATAACCAAACTAATCACCGAAGTAATCAATTTAATTATTTTGGGCTCAACATAAGAGAACTTATGGAACCCCGACTAAGTTCATCATAGAATATGACAACCCTAACCGTACATGTACTCAACATAAGAAAGAAGACTTATGGAGTACTAACTAAATAACCAAACTAGTTGATTAATTTAGTTCCTAATGCTCGACATATAACATCTTATGGAACAACCAACAAAGCCAAGGTAAATCGACTTATTTGTAAGGTGCTCAACATAAAACACACAATGGAGCCTTTACGGTAAAACATAATAAAATGGATCAATGAAGATCAATACCGTGGATAACATACAAGGATCTATTCTATTTTCCATCATAACGACATAATAGACTTTATCCTTGTTGTACAAAAGATTTTGTCCTTTTTCCATCAAATTAATGATTACATAGGCTTAAATTTTGTATATGTCAAAAGTCCTTTCGTCCTTTCATCAATAAGAATACCAATTCATGAACGACTTTACTTTTGACTGTAATATGGGACCTTCAAGTTCACGGACGTAAACAATACATATCCCATAAAAATATTGCAATATCACAAACCATTAAAATACTGCAATAAACATCATCCTCCAAATATTTTTAGAATTTAATACCAATAAACCTAAAAAATAACATAAGAAGATGAAAACAAAAATAGCTATGTGTAGTCACAATCATCGCTATTCAAAGCACTAGTTATTCTTCCAACTAATCCAAAAAGAAGACATCCTAGGCGACAGTGCCTTTGTGAAATTCAGCATCATTCCCAAACTCCTTGTTGTCAACAGCCATTGGAACATAAGGTTCACGAAGATATGAGTTTATATCAACGAACTGTCTTGGCTGATTATGTCGTATCAAGGCTCTATGAATTTCTAAGGACTTTGACACAAATGCCTTTATTTCACGAATCTCCTTTCTTACTTCCTTCAACTCATCAAGAACATCGGAAAACTTCTGAGAGTTAGAAGGCACAGCCCTGGGATTTCTCTTATTCCATCTTTTTCTTTTCATGGACTTAGGAACAGGAGATTTTTATTTTTCCTTGATTGAGGATTTAACAATCATGTTGACATCCTTTCCCTCTGACATGGTGCTTTGAGAACAGTTATAAACAACTAAATTTGTGTGGTTGAATCACTTAACTCTACAAGCAATCTTATATAGGATGTCAAAAAGGAAAAAAGGAATATAGGGTTCGAAACCTATTGACAGGTTCGTATACGCCCAACTCTAAGACCCTATAAAGAGTAGAATTGTCGATAATAATCCTTTATTTTATTTGATAGACAGAAAATAACAAATCTAAGAAAAGAAGGAAAAACTTTACTGAAGCCTGAATCAACACTCAATCTTGTCTCTTTTCGTCAGGAACATGAGACAAGATTTTCCCAACAACACAATCAAGTTGTGTTGCGATGAACAACGATTTGTCCATCTTTTTCCTCAAGGGAGGAATCTTCAGACTTCTGTCTATCAAAACGATTCGACCATACTTTCTTTTCAAATGGTATTACTATATCCCTGGAAACCAACTTCTTAGACGAAGATAAGATCCTACATACCTCGACGGTCTTCTGAGCGAGTTTCAGCTTCCTTGCTAATCGATCTGCTCTTCGTTGAAGTTTGCTGGCGTGCCTTATTTGGTGCTTGTACTTGTAACACCTTGATAGTTCGTGTCCCTTCATCGAACAAAACGAGCACGTCAAACTTGGATACAATTCAGGCATCTGAGATGTGCAAGCAGCTATACATACAATAGATCCTGAAACATTACTGACAGGGTTTCCAGTTAGAGAATCTTCCAGCTTGATTGGGTTTCCTTCTTCTCTGAACCCATTGAGGTTGATCTATGTATTGCTACAAGTATCAAAATCGATGTTTTCACCAAGGAGCCCTACACTTGATTTCCTATCTTCATCGGAATCATAGGTTTTAGACCTTTCATCAAGTGTTACAGCTAGACCTTTGTTCCCAGTGTATTTTCTACGTTTTGGGCATTCGTTAGTAAAATGGCCAAAACCCTTACACTTAAAGCACTGAGGCATGTCCTTGTCATCAGCCTCGTCAGCATCCCTGTTTTTAGGAGGTACGCGACCGTGAGGTTTGTATGATGACCTAGGTTTGTCTCTTGAAAACCGTTTACTTCTCTGCAACAGAAGATCCCTAAACTGTCTTGTGATCAAGGAGACCCGACTTGTCAAGGTCTTCATCTGAAAAATCATTCTCAGACTGATCATCCTCAGAGACATGAACACTTTTACCTTTGGCAAGTAATTTAGTGCTCTTCTGTTCTTTAAAGGCAACATCCTTACCCACTTTGGGTGTATTCTCATGGTCAAAGATCTTTAGCTTCCCAACCAAGGTGTTTCTGGAAAGATTATTGAGGTCATTCCCCTTAACAATGGCATGCTTCTTAGACTCGTATCTAGATGTCAGCGATCTGAGAATTTTCATCACAATGTCCTTTTCAGGAATAGTCTTACCCAATGCAAAAGATGCATTAACAATTTCAGACACTTTGTGATTAAACTCATCAAATGTTTCTTCATCAGCCATACGAAGGTTCTCCCAATTGGAATTAAGGTTTTGAAGCCTAGCTTCCTTTTCACTGGAGTTTCCTTCAAATACGGTTTCTAAGATATCCCAAACATTTTTAGACCTAGTGCAATTAGACATATGGTGTTGAAGACTTGGGGCAATGGCATGTATCATAGCATTTAACCCTTCAGAATTCTGCTTTGCAGCAAGAATCTCGGCAGCATTAAATTCACCAATATTCTTGGGAACAATTCCGTCTCCAGCTGTAACTACGGGCGCATCATAACCATTCACCACATATACCCATGATTGACAATCACGCGATTGAAGAAAAGCTCGCATAGCAATTTTCCACCATAAGTAATTGGAGCCATCGAAGAATGGTTGTACTTTAATAGATATAGCACCTCTGTCCATAGAGTCAGATCGCTACAAACACGGACTTGTTGGGTCTTAAACGTGTTTGCCTGCTCTGATACCAATTGAAAAAGCGGGGGTCTAACAACACCACCCAATATTTCGATTAGCAATCTGTATGGACTAACGCCGAAACACTTTGCTAGAGAATCAACTAGACAGTCAGACTCAATCTAGATAGAAAGTATCTCAAGGAGTTATTATCTCAATCTCTCGATTTGATCTTTACTCAAGCAAATAAAAATCTGCGAGTCTTTATCAAAGAGAGATAACTTGGACGGTACCAAAGACCAATGTCCAAGGATCAATCAACTACAATCAACAACCAAAGGTTGGATTAGAGAAGTTGATGATCACGAACGCACAACCTGTATTATTTCAATTATATAAAATATAATGCGGAAAAGAAATAAAACAAACACCAGAAATTTTGTTAACGAGGAAACCGCAAATGCAGAAAAACCCCGGGACCTAGTCCAGATTGAATACACACTGTATTAAGCCGCTACAGATACTAGCCTACTGCAAACTAACTTCGGACTGGACTATAGTTGAACCCCAATCAGTCTCCCACCGATCCAAGGTACAATTGTACTCCTACGCCCATGATCCCAGCAGGATACTGCGCACTTGATTCCCTTAGCTGATCTCACCCACAACCAAGAGTTGTTGTAACCCAAAATCACAGACTTGATAATAAACAGATCTATCTCACACAGAAAAGTCTATAAAAGGATAAATTTGTCTCCCCACAGATAAACCCTAGGTTTTGTTCCGTCTTTAGATATAAAATCAAGGTGAACATGAACCAATTGATAATTCGGTCTTATATTCTCGAAGAAGAGCCTAGATTAATCAATCACCTCTCTACAATCCTTCCTGACTACACAAGCGGATTGTCGAGGAATCACAAACAGTGAGATGAAGATGTTTGTGACTTCTTTATCTTTCCTATAGGAGAACTCTCACGATCTCAAGTCAATCAATCGATTGTACTCGTACGATAGAAGATGTAATATCAGATCACACAACTACGATAAAGTAGTATCGATCTGGCTTCACAATCCCAATGAAGTCTTTAAGTCGTTAACCTGATTTTAGAGAAGAAAATCAAAGGTCAATGAAGATCGACTCCAGCGGGCGCACTAGTAGCACACATACGTGTGGGTATTAGTTTTCCACAATGCTAGATGTATCCTTTATATAGCCTTCAAATAAGGGTTTTGCCTTAGTTACAAAGCAATCCTTATTCACCGTTAGATGAAAACATGATTTAGATTCAAGCTCATATTTCTCAACCGTTAGATCGAAAACTTAGCTTGTCACACACACTTGGGTAGACGTTTACTGGGTTCGTGAAAACCATGCCCAAACGTGTACGTGTATGTTGGTTCAACATAGTAACCCAAAAGGTTAACCATATGAGAATTTCATATTAACCTTGTTCTTCTTCACCATAACTAGTTCAATTGACTCAAATGAACTAGTTAAAGAGTTGTTCAATTTCTATGAGATCTTATGTAACTACATAAGACACAATTGAAACAAAGATGATTCGATTCGATTGAATCGGCTCATGAACATTATGGCCACAGTTTACATAAAACATTCCTTAGTAATTTAATGTTTCATGTTCAGAGCACATCTTTAGATCATAACCTCTTAAGTTCACAAACAAGTTCGAAAGAGAACCTCCGCCAGTTCGCGGACTTAGCACACAAACGAGTATTTGGAAAATCCCAGCAGAAATTCTCGGTCGATAACTTCCGACATTTCGCGGACTGAGTCTGCGAACTAGGTTCGCGGAATTGGCAAGCCAATTCCATAATCCTCCCGATTTCTCTTGATCAACAAAGTTCGAAAACTTCAGTTCAAGGAATACATGGTTATGTAATCTAAACTCTCATTTCAATCATTGAGACATTCTCAGAGGATGCTATGTAGCCGTTATTCACAGAACGATTCACGTCAGAGCAATTCTCAAAGTGATTGAAACTTTTCATGACTTTCGTCACTAGGTGAAGATAAACTTGATCAAAGCGAAACGCTTTACCAACACACGATTTCGAGATAAAAGATAAGCAATGAATGCTCAGCTCGAAATGTCAAATGTGTATGATCTAGTCTATATAACATACTACTTTTGTCTCATAAGAAGCAGGAGATAGAAGAGATAGACTTTTGAGTGATAGATAAGTTCAAGTCTCCACATACCTTTTTGTTGATGAAGTTCCATGGTTCCTTGTATAGATCTTCGTCGTTGTATGATGAATCTCCATGAAGTCCTTGAGCTCAACTACACTTTTCTATCCTAGTCCGAGACTTAGCTATGTAGGCTAGAAATCAAGACTTATAGTTTTGATCACTAACATTGACAAACATGATTGAGATAGAAACGCATGCGAGGTTGACCGACCTATGCTCTAACAGAGCCGTACAAGTATTATTCCGAAGACCTGAAGAATGAGAAAAAGTAACGACTGCAACGAGGACATCATCCTCCCACTTGAGGTTAATAATACTGACTTGATTTGTTTCCATTCCTAACATATCTTTCAAGTCGTATTATATTGAAAACATAACATGCGAAGTTGTACATATATAATACTCTTGTGACTAGACTTGGTCATATATATCATTATGATCGAAGTGTCAATGAAATATATTACGAATTATAAACGCTTATCTTTTGGAACTTCGTAAATGCGACATCAATATAATATTTGTATTTAGTTACTTGATTATGTGTAATTTATAGGTATTGATTTCATCAGAGGAAACAATGTTTTATAACATTTGTTTAAAGGAAGTACATATACAAACTTGTTTCGTAATCGAAAGTAAATCATGATTAGTCATGTTCTTTATTGAGTATCTTTTGGATGACCACTACAAGATGACAAGGTAGAACATATCTTAACTTATATTGAGAATTGAGGTATAACTGGTCATAGCCTATAATATGAAGCATGTTGTAGTTGGTCACAAGCTACTTTGTGGAACAAGGTGTAACCGGTCACAAGCTACATTGGAAAGTTAGTTGTAATCAGTCACAAGCTACTTTTGGAAGTAAGGTGTAACTGTTAGAGCATAGCTCGGTTGAACTCACCAAGCGTTGGTATGTCAAGTTTGGTTGTCATATTTTAGTGTGTCAAAACTCATCTAAAGTCGCTTGATTAAATACTAGAGTCAACTTCGTTTAGGTTAGACTAGAAAGTCTAGGAATATTGAGACTTACAAGTATTACTCCGAAGACCTGAAGAATGTGAATAAGTAGCGAACTACAACGACGACATCATCCTTCCACTTGAGGTTAGTAATATTGGTTTGAACTGTTTCATTCCTAATGTATCTTTCAAGTCGTGCTATATTGAAAACATAACTACGAAGCTATATATACTATACATACTGTATAATACTCTAGTGATATGACATGATCCTAATAGTGCAATCATAGTATTAGGGAATTCGACTACGAAGTATAACGCTTATCTTTTGAACTTCGTAGATATGACATCGACATAATCTTGTATATATTGTTATGATTATGTGAATGAGTTATGGTAAAGATTTCATCATAGGAAACAATATTTTACATTCGTTTAAAGAAAGTACATTCATGAACTTGTTTCGTAAATCGAAAGGGAAATCATTAGGCTTATTGGTTCGGCTATTCATTGCAAATCTTTGGATGACCAATATGTGTGAGATGGCAGAACCGATCTTAACTATGTTATGTATCTTGGTATAACAAATCACAATGCCTGACTTATGATTCGGTATGACTGGTTTTTATTAACTGGTATAACTGATCCTAAGTAATCACCATGTGTTGGTATGATCGATCTTTGTAATTGGTATGACTGATCCTAGTAATTTGTGTGACCGATCATGAGTGATGTGTAATCGATCCTTGTAATTGGTAATAGGTCCTGGTAACTGGTGTGACCAATCACAAGCAATACCATGTGTAGATGGAACCGATCCTTGTAACTGGTGTAACCGATCCTAGTGACTGGTGTGACCGATCACAAGTATTTCCATATTAAGGTATAACCGATCCTAGTGATTAGTGAAAAATCGGGGGTCTAACAACCGCACCCAATATTTCGCTTAGCAATCTGTATGGACAAACTTCAATATAATTCCAATATAATCAATTAGACAGTCAGACTCAATGAATTGAAATATATCCAAGAGTTGTATCTCTGTTTCACAATGTAATCAGCAAATCAAACAGATAGAATCCGTGAGCCTAATTATTACGTGAAACAACTTGAACGGTACCAAAGACCAATGTTCAAGTGTCAATTAACAACCAAAGTTTGGATTCTCTAATTGATTGACCTATACACAACCTGTGATATTTCTATTATATAACAAAATATAATGTGGAAAAGAAATAACACAGACACCAGAAATTTTGTTAACGAGGAAACCGAAAATGAAGAAAACCCCCTGGACCTAGTCCATATTTGAACACCACACTGTATTAAGCCGATACAGACACTAGCCTACTCCAAGTTAACTTTGAACTGGAATGTAGTTGAGCCCTAACCAATCTCACACTGATAAAGGTACAGTTGCGCTCCTTACGTCTCTGAATCCCAGCAGGACCCTACGCACTTGATTCCCTTAGCTGATCTCACCCAAAACTAAGAGTTGCTATGACCCGAAATCGAAGACTTGATAAACAAATCTGTATCACACAGAAAAGTCTATTGTATAGATAAATCTGTCCCCCACAGATAAACCTATGAGTTTTGTTCCGTCTTTTGATAAATCAAGGTCAACAGGAATCAATTGATATGTCAGACTTATATTCCCGAAGAACAACCTAGAAATATCAATCACCTCACAATAATCTTAATCGTATGGTAGCGAAACAAGACATTGTGGAATCACAAATGATGAGACGAAGATGTTTGTGATTACTTTTTATCTTGCCTATCAGAGAATAAATCTCGATCCAATCTTAAATAAGATAGTACTCAATCACGACAGAAGATGCAAGATCAGATCGCGCAACTACAGAGAAAATAGTTGGATCAGGCTTCACAATCCCAATGAAGTCTTTGAGTCGTTAACCTACAGGGTTTCGTGAAAACCTAAGGTTAAAGGAGAATTGACTCTAGTCGCAACTAGTAACACACAAGAGGTGTGGGGATTAAGTTTCCCAGTTCCTAGAGTTCTCCTTTATATAGTCTCCAAATCAGGGTTTGCAATCAATGTTACCTTGGTATCAAAGCATTCAATATTCACCATTAGATAAAAACCTGATTAGACTCAAGCTAATATATTTCAACCGTTAGATCGAACTTAGCTTGTTACACACAAATGAAATGTACATTCATTTAGGTTTGAGTAACCGTACCTAAACGTGTACACCTTGTTTTCTCAACAATAGTTAACCGAATTTAGCCATATGAACACTTTCATATCAACCTTATTCATTTTAACCATAACTAGTTCAAATGACTCAAATGAAACTAGTTCTAGAGTTGTTCAATTGTTTATATTCTCATAGAAATATACAAGTTACAATTGAAGCAAAATCGATTTTGATTCACATGAATCAAGTCATGAACATTATAGTCATGGTTTGCAAAAGATTGCATTACTTATTATATATGAATGTATTAGTTCATGAACAAACCGATTTTATAACGTCATCTACTTAGGTATGCATACGGGGTATGCGTACCTAAGTAGCCGGATCAAGTTTGGGTTTCGCCAGTACACGAACTGGCACGCATACCATTCAAACTCAGCAGAAATTCCCGGACCTGAACCTTACGCCAGTACGTGTACCGGTTTGCATACCAGGTTCCAGGACTTTCTCATAAACAGGTACGCATACGGTTATGCATACCATGGTTCCCGGACATGGATTACATATATACAAGTACACATATTATGCTTAAATCCAATTGTTCTAAACTCTATTTCAATTATTGAAACTTTCTTAGAGGATGAAAAAAGTTGTTTTCACGAACTATTAACATCAACGCGATTTTCAATTTATTGAAATAATCAAATACGAAACATTCCGAGTCTACATCAAATGACTGTATCACACAAATCATGTAAGATGTTACCAGGATATTTTCATATGATCATCTTTTGACTTTAGTCAAGAGTATAAGATGAACATGGTTAAAGCGAAAGCTTACCAACACATATTTCGAGAAATATGTAAGTGAGTTAAACTCAGCTCGAAATATCAAATGTGTATAATTGAAGTCTATATAGCTATACGAATTTTGTCTCAAATAGGAGATAAAATAGATATAATTTTGAGTGATAGATGAGTTTAAGTCTCCACATAACTTTTGTTGATGAAGTTCCACAAGATCCCTTTAGTAGTTCTTCGTCTTCAATCGATGAACGATGTGAAGTCTAATGCTCAACTACACTTTCTATCCTAATCTGAAACTTAGCTATAAGTAGACTAGAAATCAAGACTTATAGTTCTGGCAACTAAACTTGACAACAAGCTTGAGATAGCAACACTTGCGAGTTCGACCGAGCAGTGCTCTAACAATTGGTAAAACCGATTGAACCCATGTATGTGATTTTGTATTTGATCAATCACATAGTTGTCTTGGAATACAGGGAAACCAATTCTAAACTTGTTTGGAAGTATGGTATGACCGATTCCAAGAATGTAAATCCATGTGAATATGAAATAAGGATTTACAGAGAAAAGATGTCAACATACTTTGAACACGATCAATAAATCTTATCATTTATTGTTCAAAGATATTCCTTAGTGAAAAAGCGGGGGTCTAACAACAACACTCAATATTTCACTTAGCAATATGTATGAACAAACTCCAATATACTTTTAAGAGAATCAACTAGACAGTCAGACTCAATCTTAATAAAAGTATATCTAAGAGTTATATCTCACTTTCTCGATTCAATACTTACTCAAGCAAATAGAAATCTGCGAGTCTAATTGAATACAAGAGAAATCACTTGAACGGTACCAAAGACCAATGTTCAAGGATCAATCAATTTCAATCAACAACCAAAGGTTGGATCTCCCAATTGATCGATTCAACGCACAACCTATGATATTTCAATTATATAACAAAATATAATGCGGAAAAGAAATAACACAGACACCAGAAGTTTTGTTAACAAGGAAACCGCAAATGCAGAAAAACCCCGAGACCTAGTCCAGATTGAACACACACTATATTAAGCTGCTACATACACTAGCCTACTACAAACTAACTTTGGTCTGGACTGTAGTTGAACCCCAATCAATCTCACACTGATCCAAGGTACAGTTGTGCTCCTTAGGGCTCTGATCCCAGCAGGATACTACGTACTTGATTCCCTTAGTTGATCTCACCCACAACTAAGAGTTGCTACGGCCAAAATCGAAGACTTTAATAAACAAATCTGTATCACACAGAAAATTCTACGGTAATAGATAAATCTGTCTCCCACATAAATACCTACAAGTTTTTGTTCCGTCTTTTGATAAATCAAGGTGAACAGAAACCAATTGATAACCCGAACTTATATTTCCGAACAACAACCTAGAATTATCAATCACCTCAGAATAATCTTAATCGAATAGCGAAACAAGATATTGTGGATTCACAAACGACGAGACGAAGGTTTTTGTGACTACTTTTCTATCTTGCCTATCAGAGAAATTAATCTCAAGCCAATCTTATGATTGTACTCAAATACGATAGAAAGAGCAAGATAAGATCATGCAACTACAGAGAAAATAGTTGGGTCTGGCTTCACAATCCCAATGAAGTCTTCAAGTCGTTAACCTACAGGGTCTTGATAGAAACCTAAGGTTAAAGGATAATCGACTCTAGATAATACAACTAGTATCACACGGGAGGTGTGGGGATTAGGTTTCCCAGTTGCTAGAGTTCTCCTTTATATAGTCTTTCAAATCAGGGTTTGCAATCAATGTTAGCTTAGTAACAAAGCATTCAATATTCACCGTTAGATGAAAACTTGATTAGATTCAAGCTAATATCTTTCATCCGTTAGATCGAACTTAGCTTGTTACACACAAATGAAATGCACGTTTATTTAGGTTTGTGTAACCGTGCCCAAACATGTACATTTAGTTGGTTCAACAGTAATTAACCAAATGGTTATCCATATGAGAACTTTCATATCTACTATATTCATCTTAACAGTTCAAATGACTCAAGAGAACTGGTTAGAAAGTTGTTCAATTGCTTAGATCTCATAGAAGTATATAAGGCAAAATCGAAGAAAAAACGATTTGATTCACTCGAATCAATTCATGAACTTTATATCCACAGTTTGCAAGTATGCATTCCTTAGTTTATATAAGTTTAAGTTCACGAATAATCGTTTTTAGAAACTAACCCACTTAAGTACGCATACTGGTACGCGGACTTAAGTACCCGGAATAAGTTTGTTTTCAGTTCACAAACTCCAGCAGAAATTCACGGGATGTAAACTTCCGACAGTGCGCGTACTGGTGCGTGGACTTCAGTTCCGGTTTTCCTGAGAAGCAAAGTACACATACTTTGGTTCAAGGAATAAGGACTTACACATGTATGAGTTATCACACAATGTTTATATCCTTTCAAGGTTATATTCTAAACTCTCATTTCAATCATTGAATCTTAAGGGACGTTATATAGTTGTTGTTCACAAGCTATTTTTCGTCAAAGCGATTTTCAAGTAATTGAAACTAATATGACTTTCGTCACTAGTAAGATGAACTTGGCCAAAGCGAAAGCTTACCAACACATATTTCAAGAAATAGATAAGCGAGAAAACTCGGCTCGAAATAGCAAATGTGTATAATCATAGTCTATATAGCAATACGACTTTTGTCTCAAGATAGGAGATATAGTAGATAGACTTTTGAGTCATAGATAAATTCAAGTCTCCACATAACTTTTAGTCGATGAAGTTCCACCAGTTCCTTGAGTAGTTCTTCGTATTTGTATGATGATCGCCATGGAGTCTAGAGCTCAACTACACTTTCTATCCTAGTCCGAGACTTAGCTAATGGTAGACTAGAAATCAAGACTTATAGTTTTGATCATTAACATTGACAAACATGCTTGAGATAGCAACGCATGTGAGTTAGACCGAACAATGCTCTAACTATCTCCCCCTTTGTCAATTTTAGTGACAAAACTATCAATACATATGGAATACAAAATAAATAAATAAACTTTTGTAGCTTCTCTTCCACATGCATGATCTCCTTGGTTCTTCAACATTACTCGAAATCTTCGTCACTTCCAAGTACTAGATTCCAAAGGTTGTAAGTTTAGCATCATCGTTGTTGAAAATCCGTAGCCATAACAATGAGAAAACAAGAGTTCTCAATCATTTTTACACAGTGTCATAGTATTATTACAAAACATCAAAGTTCAATTGTATCCCAACTTCGACAACAATACTATGGTGATATTTATCACTCCCCCTTAGTCAATACTCCATCTCACATGGAAACCACTCCCCCTTACATAATGATCCGAAAACCATATGTATTTGTAGTGTGAACTACACATTAATTCTCCCCCTTTTTGTCAATAAAATTGGCAAAGGTATGAAAACTAGTGGGATCCTAATGAAATTTCCATAGAGACATTTCATGACCAAAGAAAGCATATATCAACTTTTTAGATGCCATCATATAGCCGAAGCTAAATGCATTCATCAAGGAGTTTATAGAGATACAAGATAACGCCTATAATATTCCACAGCCGCACTCCCCACAAAGATTTTGCAATTAAGCACAAGTTCAATTAAGAACTCTCCCCCATAAAATGTCATTCCCTAAAGAACAACAAGAGCGACCTTACTTTCACAAGAAAAGAAGGATTTCTTTGGACATAACAAATCACATACGAATATGAATTTGAATCCAAAATACTCAATTAAATTAACCACAAGAAAACCCATGATTAATTTAATCGGATATGATCAACATAAGAGAACTTATGGAGCCGCACAATATATACATAAAAATATGGATCATGGAAGATCAATACTGCGGAATAGACAAGGATTCATTCTATTTTCCATCACTATTTTCACAATGACATACAATAGACATAATCCTCATAAATAAAGGTTCATCCTATCTTCCATCAATATTTGCATAATGACATACAATAGGCTTAACTTTTTTAACGTCAAAATTTCATTCATTATTTTATCAATACTTGCATATCGACATGTAAAAGACTTAACTTTTGACAAAGTATGGGACAATCATAGTTCACGGATCGCAAACACACATATCCCATAACAAATTGCAATATATAAAACCATAAAGATTAATACTGCAAAAATCATTTACTAACAATTTTAGAATTTAAACAAATAAACCTAAAAACAATGAAGATGAAAACGTTAGACATAGCTATATGTAATCACAATAATGGCTATTCCAAACTCTAGTTATTCTTCCTAAAAACACAAGAATAAAATTCTCATAAGAGGATTTACTAGACATTGAGGCCTCTGAAAAATTACTTATCGTCCCCAAACTCCTTGTCGTCAACAACCATGGGTACATATGGTTCGTGAAGAAATGAGTCAATTCCAACAAATCTTCTAGGCTTAAAATGTCGAACCAGGGCCTTCTGAATTTCAAGAGTTCTCAAAACAAAAGCCTTTGTTTGTTGAATCTCCCTCCTTGTCTCCTTTAACTCTTCAAGAACATCAGAAAACTTCTGAGAATTTGAAGGAACAACACTTGGCTTCCTCACATTCCTTCTTTTTCTTTTCAAAGTTGAAGGTATCGGAGATTTTTCTTTTTCCTTCATGATTGATGGCTTAACAATCATATTAACATATTTTCCATCATAAGACATGATGCTTGGAGTATCCATATGCGTATGAGTTTGTGTAAGGAGATCACAAAATAAGCTCAACAAGCAGTCTTTGATTGAAAAGAGTTTCAGAGAAGGAAAAGATATGTAGGGTTACGAAACCTATAAACATATAGGTTCGTGGACACACAACTCTCAACCCTATAAAAGGTAGAATTGTCTAACAGAGAAGTTCTTTCCAAAATCAATTAGATGTGAAAAGAAACATGAATTCCAGACTTTGTTTAAACAAAAGAAAAATATCAAGACAACTATAGAATTTTCTTTTCTTAAAGTCTGAGGTGTGCAAGATCTTGTCTCTTTTCAATCAGGCATATGAGACAAGATGCACTTACCAACACAATTTAAGTTGTGTTGGGATGAACAATAATTTGTCCATCATATCCCTTTTGATCAGAATTCATAGAACCCTGTTTCTCATACTTCTTATACCACAACTTTCTCTCTAATGGTCTTATTTTGTCCTTGGAAACTAACTTCTTAGACGAAGATAAAATCTTACATACCTCAGCGGTCTTTTGAGCAAGTTTGAGATTGTTTGCTAATCGATTTGTTCTTCGTTGAAGTTTGTTGACATGCCTCAATTTGTGTTTATACTTGTAACTAGAGCTGTCAAACGGGCAAGCTAGGGTCAACCCGGCCCTAGCTTGCTAACCCGTACTAGGGTTAGGGTCAACCCTAACCCTAGTACTATTCACGAACAAGCTCAAAACCCCAACCCTAGCCCTAGACGGGTCAACCCTGACGGGTTGGCGGGTTGGCTTGTTAATGTTATCAATTTAAAAATTAAATTTAAAATTTAGGATTGTTTAGGATTATTCATTTAGTAAAGGTCGAACCTAGGTCAATTTGGTGTTTAACTAGAAGCCCCACCACTGAGTTGTAAAGTGGACGTTTTTATTGCCACTTAATCAACGATATAGCCGGTTACGGCACTTTAGTTTTCTTAGGCAGAGAACCCTAACATCAACTAAGCATTTTACTTATTTTTTTATCATTTTATAAGTTTAAATTAATGTGAGTAAGACTAACTCACTGTTTAAATTATGCTAGTCCTTTTATCAATTTAGGACATCCCGAATAAATATGTGATTGATGAATCTAAGTTGTAATTTAATTTATTGATTGATTATTTAAAATCTAAAAGTTGTTATATTTGTTTGGGTAGATCCAAAATTAGCTTTATTTATTGATTTAAAATTAACTAATTCTAATATATGTTTGCAAATCATGGATTTTAAAGAGTTGGTGGGATTGAGGGATATATTTATTAATTTTGACGGGTTGACGGGTAACCCGCGGATTGGCCCTATCCCGGCTTGTTTTCTAGTAGGGTTGTATATGCCAACCCTAACCCGGCCCGTTTAGACAACAAGCCAAGCCGGGCCGGGTTGAAACAAGCCGGATTAGGGTCAACCCGCAAGCCGGGTTATAAATTGACAGCTCTACTTGTAACACTTTGATAGTTCATGAACTTTGAGTGAACAATATGAGCACGCCAATCTTTGATATAATTCAGGCATCTGAGATGTGCAAGCTGCTAGACACATAGTGGAACCTGAAACATTACACAAAGAGTTTCTAATAGGAGGGTCAATATTATCTTCCAGATTGGATGAGTTTTCTTCTGAAAGAATATCAAGATTGATGAATATAGCTGCAATTATCAAAATCAATATTTTCACAAAGAAGTGCAACACTTGATTTTTCGTCTTCATTAGAATCATAGTTGTCAGACATTTCATCAAGAGTTGCAGCAAGACCTTTGTTTCCAGTGTATTTCTTTCGTTTTGGACACTCATTTGCCAAATGACCAAAACCTTTACACTTAAAGAACTGAGGCATATCCTCTTCATCAGTTTCATCATTATCCCTATTTTTTAGGAGGAACACGATTATTGGGTTTATCCGATGACCTGGATTTATCTCTGGAGAACCGTTTACTTCTCTTCAAAATAAGATCTCTATACTGTCTTGTCATCGACGAGACTGACTTGTCAAGATCTTCATCTGATGAATCAGCCTCAAAAAAATCATCTTCAGAGATGCAAACACTTTTACTTTTATCAAGTAATTTAGTGTTTTTTAATGCTTTAAAAGCAACATCCTTACTAGACTTGGACGTATGCTCATGATCAAAGATCTTTAACTTCCCAACCAGAGTATTTCTGGATAGTGTTGCGAGATTATTTCCTTCAACGATGGCATGCTTCTTAGATTCGGATCTGGATGGCAGTGATTTGAGAATTTTCATCACAATGTCCTTGTCAGGAATAGTCTTACCCAATGCAAAACATGCATTAACAATTTCAGACACTTTGTGATTAAACTCATCAAATGATTCTTCATCTTCCATACAAAGGTTTTCCCAATCAGAATTTAGGTTTTGAAGCCTAGCTTCTTTCTCAGTGGTATTTCCTTCAAATACGGTTTCTAAGATATCTCAGGATTCTTTATACTTTGTGCACGTAGTCACATGGTGTTGAAGATCTGGGGTAATGGCATGTATGATAGCATTTAAGCCGTCAGAGTTTTTCTTTGCAGCAAGGATTTCTTCCGGAAAATATCTACCAATATCCTTAGGTATAGATACATCACCTTCTGTATTAACCGGAGGATCATAGCCATTAACAACACGTACCCATGTTTGAAAATCATGAGCTTAAAGAAAAGCACGCATAACGATTTTCCAACATAAGTAGTTTGAGACATCGAAGACTGGTGGTACGTTTATGGAGATAGAATTCTTGTCCATAGAGTCAAATCGCTACAAACACAGACTTATAAAGTCTTTAAACGTGTTTGCTTGCTCTGATACCAATTGAAAAAGCGGGGGTCTAACAACCACACCCAATATTCCGCTTAGCAATCTGTATGGACAAACTCCAATATACTTTTAAGAGAATCAACTAAACAGTCAGACTCAATCTTAATAAAAGTATATCAAAGAGTTATATCTCACTTTCTCGATTCAATACTTACTCAAGCAAATAGAAATCTGCGAGTCTAATTGAATACAAGAGAAATCACTTGAACGGTACCAAAGACCAATGTTCAAGGATCAATCAATTTTAATCAACAACCAAAGGTTGGATTTCCAAATTGACCGATTCAACGCACAACCTGTGATATTTCAATTATAAAACAAAATATAATGCGGAAAAGAAATAACACATACACCAGAAGTTTTGTTAACGAGGAAACCACAAATGCAGAAAAACCCCGGGACCTAGTCCAGATTGAACACACACTGTATTAAGCAGCTACATACACTAGCCTACTACAAACTAACTTCGGTCTAGACTGTAGTTGAACCCCAACCAATCTCACACTGATCCAAGGTACAGTTGCTCTCCTTACGTCTCTGATCCCATCAGGATAATACGCACTTGATTCCCTTAGCTGATCTCTTCCACAACTAAGAGTTGCTACGACCCAAAGTCGAAGACTTTAATAAACAAATTTGTATCACACAGAAAAGTCTACGGTAATAGATAAATCTGTTTCCCACAGAAATACCTATGAGTTTTTGTTCTGTCTTTTGATAAATTAAGGTGAACAGGAACCAATTGATCACCCAAACTTATATTTCCGAAGAACAGCCTAAAATTATCAATCACCTCACAATAATCTTAATCGACTAGCGAAACAAGATATTGTTGAATAACAAACGATGAGACAAAGGTTTTTGTGACTACTTTTCTATCTTGCCTATCGGGGAAATTAATCTCAAGCCAATCTTACGATTGTACTCAAATACGATGAAAACAGAAAGATCAGATCACACAACTACAAAGAAAATAGTTGGGTATGGCTTCAAAATCCCAATGAAGTCTTCAAGTCGTTAACCTACAAGGTCTCGATAGAAACCTAAAGTTAAAGGAGAATCGACTCTAGCTAATACAACTAGTATCACACAGGAGGTGTGTGGATTAGGTTTCCCAGTTGCTAGAGTTCTCCTTTATATAGTCTTTCAAATCAGGGTCTGCAATCAATGTTAGCTTAGTAACAAAGCATTCAATATTCACCGTTAGATGAAAACCTGATTAGATTCAAGCTAATATATTTCAACCGTTAGATCGAACTTAGCTTGTTACACACAAATGAAATGCACGTTTATTTAGGTTTGTGTAACCGTACCCAAACATGTACATTTAGTTGGTTCAACAGTAGTTAACCAAATGGTTAGCCATATGAGCACTTTCATATCAACCACAACTAGTTCAAATGACTCAAGAGAACTAGTTAGAGAGTTTTTCAATTGCTTAGATCTATTAGAAGTATATAAGACACAATCGAAGCAAAAACGATTTGATTCACTCGAATCAATTCATGAACTTTATATCCACGGTTTGCAAGTATGCATTCCTTAGTTTATATAAGTTTAAGTTCACGAATAATCATTTTTAGAAACTAACCCACTTAAGTACGCATACTGGTACGCGAACTTAAGTACCCGGAATAAGTTTGTTTTCATTTCACAAACTCCAGCAGAAATTCACGGGATATGAACTTCCGACAGTGCGCGTACTGGTACGCGGATTTCAGTTCCGGTTTTCCTGAGCAGCAAAGTACGCATACTTTGGTTCAAGGAATAAGGACTTACACACGTATGAGTTATCACACAATGTTTATATCCTTTCAAGGTTATATTCTAAACTCTCATTTCAATCATTGAAACATTCTTAAAGGACGTTATATAGTTGTTGTTCACAAGCTATTTTTCGTCAAAGCGATTTTCAAGTAATTGAAACTAATAAAGATGAACTTGGCCAAAGAGAAAGCTTACCAACACATATTTCTAGAAATAGATAAGTGAGATAAACTCGGCTCGAAATAGCAAATGTGTATAATCATAGTCTATATAGCAATACGACTTTTGTCTTAAGATATAAGATATAGTAGATAGACTTTTGAGTGATAGATAAGTTCAAGTCTCCACATACATTTTAGTCGATGAACTTCCACCAGTTCCTTGAGTAGTTCTTCGTCTTTGTATGATGATCGCCATGGAGTCTAGAGCTCAACTACACTTTCTATCCTAGTCCGAGACTTAGCTAATAGTAAACTAGAAATCAAGACTTATAGTTTTGATCACCAACATTGACAAACATGCTTGAGATAGCAACGCATGCGAGTTCGACCGAGAAGTGCTCTAACACTTAGTACTCAAGGAGATCATGTGCCGAAATAAATTGAGAATCATTTAATTATGTTTTTTGGTTTTATATGCTTTAATTACCAGCAATTAAATGCATGTCTCTAGAGAATAAAAATTAGTAATGTGCATTTACTAATTGGATATTTTCTATTGAGAGATTTCAGAAATATTGGACAAACATTTATTGTAATTAGGAAAACCAAATTTTGCCATTCATTGCAAATCTTGAGAATATTTTCGGTTTTAGAAATTCCTTGGTGTCCAAACATCCTTGGTCTATAAATACCTAAGTTTGCATTTCTAGAAAACTATCCTAAGAGACAGACAAACTTTATTTCTTGTTATTTCTGGTGGAACCGTCTATTCGGAGAGGAAAGTATCCTAATTAGGTGAATCTCTTACGGCCGCTCATTTAAAGACTTCTGTGGGATCAAGAAGATCTACGAGTACCGCTGGTAGGAAACTAGATAATTTGCAATGTTATTAGTTTTCGATTGATTTGATTGACTAACAGTTGTTGAAACTTTGATTGCACCTAGTTTATTAATTCTTGAGAATCTTCTCTTCTGATATAAGATTCACTCAAACTAGATCGAAGTATCGAGGGGATATTTAAAACTGTTGTTAGATCTAAAGACATCTTGTGATAATCCATTGCCAACAGACTCCGTTCTGTGTGTGATTTATCACAAGAGATTCAAGTGTTGTTGTGCATGTTATTGAAGATTAAATAAGATTTCTTATTGGTCTTTGTATCTTGTGAATTATGTGCACAAACCTTGATCGGCTGGGATCCAACTAGAATCGGATTTATTCGATTGATTAGTTACATGAGATCGACATCGCTTTATAGTTTCTCTTTGATATCTATATTGATTGATTACAAATCTAGACTTAACTATTTCGATAGTTAAAGTTAGATTGATCTAACCAGGCAAAGGAGTTTATTAGATTAAATGGAAGAGCCTTTGCGTATGACTTAAAATATCTTTATATTAAAGAATCAATAGAGTTGTTGCCAAACAGATTTGTTGTTCCTTTTCTGTTTGGAATACGATCCAAAGGAATTGTACCAGTGTGTGACTCTTAAAGTCGGAAGCACAGGGATACTAAGTGAACTAGGGGTAGTTGCTTAGTCTCAACTATAAAAAGTTGGTTTAGATTTTGTATAACGGCTTAATTCTGAGAGTAGTCAATTCTGGACTAAGTCCCGGGGTTTTTCTGCATTTGTAGTTTCCTCGTTAACAAAATCTTGTTGTGCCATTTACTTTATCTTTCCGCATTATAATTATTTTATTATTATTAAAGTAAATTGCACTTTACGTTAAATTCGCATTACTTGATAGTGATTCTATAGAGTTTGGTTAAGTCTGAACCAATTATCAAGTAATCACACTTTGTTTGTCGTATTTTCTCGATCTCGTATCCATAGACGATCACACAAAGTGTGAATACCAAAGTTGGTGTATTATCTCGACTTAGTCCATAGACGATCACACTTGGTAAGAGGATTTATAGGTTGAAACAAAAAGATTGTGGTGTATTTGGGTACCATCGTATATTCAATTGGTATCAGAGCAGGCAAATACGAAAAGATCTAACAATCTGTGTTTGGTGCGATCCAACCTATAAGAATTGAATCAAATGGGTGATTCAGTTAACGTAATAGCAGGATTTGACTACTTCAAAGACTCGTGGTGGAAGACACGAATGAAGTGTATGATAATCTTGTTCCTAGATTTGTTAGGAATTGGGATGATGTCTATGTATGACTTACATAATACCTCGGTTATCATAGAATTGTATCTCATGGTATTGAATGCTAACAAGTTAAGTAACAATTATACAATATTCTATGTGACATGTTTTATCTTGAAAATGCATAAGATTCCACATAAGATTTTTCTATATATGAACCTTGACTATTTTGTTCTTGAAAAATCAGGGATCTTAAAGATATTTTGGATTGGTTACCCAAATATATATGTGTACATTTTCAGATCTAAGACAATCAATGAATCACTAATTTGGATGCGATTTTGGAATCTTTTTGATTATACAAAGAATGATTTTTTAGTTAATAATTCTGTTAACAATGGATTGTTTCATATGAAAAAGTGGGGGTACAACAACCTCACCCAATATTTCTCTTAGCAATCTGTATGACTAACCCTAATATACTTTTAAGAGAATCAACTAGACAGTCAGACTCAATCTTAAGAAAAGTATATCAAAGAGTTATATCTCAATCTCTCAATTCAATCCGCAATCAAACAAATAATAATTTGCGAGCCCGATTGAATATAAGAGAGATAAACTTGAACGGTATCAAAGACCAATGTTCAAGGATCAATCAATTGATCTTAACGCACAACCTGTGATATTTCAAATATATAACAAAATATAATGCAGAAAAGAAATAACACAGATACCAGAAGTTTTGTTAATGAGGAAACCGCAAATGCTGAAAACCCCCGGGACCTAGTCCAGATTGAACACCACACTGTATTAAGCCGCTACAAACACTAACCTACTACAAACTAACTTCGGTATGGAATGTAGTTGAACCCCAATCAGTCTCACACTGATCCAAGGTACAGTTGCGCTCCTTACGTCTCTGATACTAGCAGGATACTACGCACTTGATTCCCTTAGCTGATCTCACCCACAACTAAGAGTTGCTATGACCCAAAGTCGAAGACTTTAATAAACAAATCTGTCTCACATAGAAAAGTCTACAGGAATAGATAAATGTGTCTCCCACAGAAACCTACAAGTTTTGTTTCGTCTTTTGATAAATCAACGTTAACATGAACCAATTGATATTCCGGACTTATATTCCCGAAGAACAACCTAGAAATATCAATCACCTCACAATAATCTTAATCGATTAGCGAAACAAGGTATTTTGGAATCACAAACGATGAGACTAAGGTGTTTGTGACTACTTTTCTATCGTGCCTATCGAAGATATTAATCTCAAGCCAATCTTACGATTGCACTCAATCACGATAGAAACAGCAAGATCAGATCACGCAACTACAGAGAAAATAGTTGGGTCTTGCTTCACAATCCTAATGAAGTCTTCAAGTCGTTAACCTACAGGGTCTCGATAGAAACCTAAGGTTAAAGGATAATTGACTATAGCTTATACAACTAGTATCACACAAGAGGTGTGGGGATTAGGTTTCCCAGTTGCTAGAATTCTCCTTTATATAGTCTCCAAATCAGGGTTTGCAATCTAAGTTACCTTGGTAACAAAGCATTCAATGTTCACCGTTAGATGCAAACCTGATTAGATTAAAGCTAATATCTTTCAACCGTTAGATCGAACTTAGATTGTTACACATAAATGAAATGTAGCTTCGTTTAGGTCTGAGTAACCGTACCTATACTTGTACACTTAGTTGGTTCAAGGAGTTTATAAAGATACAAGATAACCCCTATAATATTCCACAGCCGCACTCCCCACAAATATTTGGAAATTAAGCACAAGTTCAATTAAGAACTCTCCCCCATAAAATGTCATTCCCGAAAGAACAGCAAGAGCGACCTTACTTTCACAAGAAAAGAAGGATTTCTTTGGACATTAACAAATTACATAAGAATATGAATTTGTATCCAAAAATCTCAATTAAATTAACCACAAGAGAACCTGAAAATACGAGGGTACCCAAATATACCCCAATCTAAAACTTTTCCACCTATAAGTCCTTTCTCCGAAAGTGATTGTGTATGGACTGAGTCGAGACAATACAACAAATCGGTTCACACTTCGTGTGATCGTCTATGGATACGTGATCGAGACAATTCGACAACAAGATAACTTGTGTGATTGACTATGGATACAAGATCGAGACAATACAACAACGAAGTATGTTTACTTGATAAATTGTTCGGACTTAACCAAACACAATAAGATTACTATCAAGTAAATAGGAATTAACGTTTGTGTAATTTACTTTAAATTATAATAACAACAATTATAATTGCGGAAAATAAAAGTAAAAGACACAACAAGATTTTGTTAACGAGGAAACCGCAAATGCGGAAAACCCCGGGACCTTGTCCAGATTTGAATACTCTCAGGATTAAGCCGCTATACAAAATCAAGCCAACTTCGTATAGATGAGACCAAACAACTAAACCTATAGTTCACCTAGTTTCGTATATATTCTCACTCCTCCAACTTGTAATAAGTCACGTACTTGGAATCATGGGTTTCAAGAACTATTCGATTGATCAAACAAACATTCAATCACAATCATGGGTTTAACGGTTCTACCAAAACAAGTTTCGGTTCTACCTTCCATGTGAGTACTGTGCATAGTCACACTAGCTTTCCAAAATTCGGTTGACTAGGTACTAGGATCGGTTCCTTACATATATATGGTATCTAACTTATATGTGTTGCACATGTCCATAGGATCGGTTCCCTTTTGCCTAAAAACGTGATGCACATGTCAATAGGATCGGTTCCCCTTTGTGCTATAAACCTTGTTGCACCTGTTAGAGCACTGCTCGGTTGAACCCACTAGCGTTGGTATGTCAAGTTAGTTGTCAATTTTAGTTTCCAAAATGCATTCTTGATTTAGCATACTAAAGATAGTTTCGGACTAGTTTAGGTATAAGAAGTTGAATCGAAGCTATCCTTAAAGGATGAAGATTGAAGATTGAAGGCTACAAGAAGACATAAACAAGTACTTCATCAACAAAGGTATGTGATTTATTTCATTTGGATTCTTGTTTAATTCTACCTTTCTAATCTATCGAGATAAATGCTCATTCTATGGAACAATTCCTATGACGGTAAATGTACATTTATGTATATATACTTGAGGTTATTTGATTCATGACTTTGGTGATAATAAACTTTATCCCTATAAAGGATCTCATGTTATAGTGAATGAGCTTGTGCATCCAATGAGCCAAGAATCAATCAATTCCGAGTTATAACGATAAAGTTATGAGTGATTTAAGTTCATTAGTAGGAATCATTCCATGGGCTTTGGAGTGGTCCGCGAACTTGGGCCCAATACGTGACTAAAAGGGATTTTTGGTCAAGTTGGTGATGTTTCCTTATCTAGGCAAGTTATCTATTGGTCCAAACACTTTCGATTACCATATTAAAGTGTTTGTGATTCTTGCCTAAGTTAAAATGTGATTTATTCACATAAATATAATTTTTGCTAAATAAGTTATTTATTTAATTATTTTGGCAAGAGTTTTAACTTGGGAAAGACTCTCATATTTAGGATAGTCTTGTAAAAGGAAAATAGCTTTGCTTAGCTTCCAAGCTATTGTTCATTATAAATAAGGAGTTCGCGAGTTTACACGTTTTTCATCCCTTTGGAAAATTGGCGTAAGCTCTGCAGGTTGTTTTCCACGTCTTCCGTTCTTCGTGAACGAGAGTGAGATAAAAGTCTTTGTATTAGGGATCACAAAGCCAAGTTGGATTTAATCTTCGTGATTGATCATACAACTTGTACTCTAGGTTTTTCACCTCTTGTCTATTCTAAGATTTTCTCTTCTGATATAAAACCATTCAAGAGTTGTTGATCATAAACCCTAGGTTTTGATAGATTTCAGTTTCCGTTTGTATACCAACACTTGTTAGTCGAAATCGGAGACTAGAAAGAAAAACTTCTATTGAGGCATCTCGTAAAAATCCTTGAGAAGTTTTAAACAAGATATCTCTAGATTTATTCTATTTGTTCTTGTTGTAGAATTATTAGGGTTTTCTTAACTTGGAAATTGATCTTCGGAATCACGCAAGTTTACTTACGGAAATCAGGTTCACAGACTCCTTGTATGTACGCATACTGATTGTAAGTTAAAACCCTAATCTACAAGTTTGTTTTGATATTACTTTTACCTAGTAATTGATTTTATCAAAATAAACACAAGATTTCCAAAAACTTGATTTACATCTAAAGGGAAATCAAACCGGTGTTTTGTGCAAACAAAATATCGAATCGTGGTGGTGTATCTTCTAAAGAGAGCCTCGGGTTCTGCTAGAAGATTTGTGTGAAGAATTTCCAAAGAGAATCGGTATTCTGCTAAGAGTTCTACAAGTGTTGAATAAGGTATTACATCTAGTCTGAATAGGTAGTAGGAATTTGGTGTAACAACTTATAATCAGTGCGTGTTTATTCTGGACTAGGTCCCGGGGTTTTTCTGCATTTGCGGTTTCCTCGTTAACAAAATCTGGTGTCTGTGTTATTTCTTTTCCGCATTATATTTTATAATAGAAATATCACAGGTTGTACGTTAAGATCAATCAGTTCTTGTATCCGACCTTAGGGTTGTTGAGTGAATTGATTGACACTTGAACATTGGTCTTTGGTACCGTTCAAGTTAATCCTCTTATATCCACTCGGGCTCGCAAATCCCTATTTGCTGATTGCGGATTGAATCAAGAGATAGAGATATAAAACTCTTTGATATACTTTTTATAGATTGAGTCTAACTGTCTAGTTGATTCTCTTGAAAGTATATTGGAGTTTGTCTATTCAGATTTCCAAACGAAATATTGGGTGGCGTTGTTAGACCCCCGCTTTTTCAGCACCCCTTACAAGGATCGGTTCCCCTTTGTGATGTACTGCACCTCTTACTAGGATCGGTTCCCCTTTCCCATATTTGGTCAGACATAAAATCACAAACCCGATCATACCATCTCAGGTGATTACTTAAGATCGGTTTCACTAATAAAAGTCATACCAATACATAAGTCAGGCCTTTGTGAATAGTTCTACCAAGAACACAAACAATTTATGAGCGGTTATACTCAATCACACATATTGGTTGTTCATAAGATATGCAATGAATAACAAAACCAATAACACCTGGCAATTTCCTTTTCGGTTCACAAACAAGTTTATGAACTTACTTCCTTAGAACACATGTAAAACATTGTTCCCTAGGATGATATACTCACCTCATACCCATACATAATCACAATAGCATTCAAATGATTATGGCGATGTCTTATTGTTGATGGTGGTTTTTAGCTTAGGGTTAAAATTGTAAAACCTTGCATCTGATGTGACGTCACTCTGTAAGGAAACGGAGCCATGAGTGTTAACCTCTCCACTGGCATATTTATTGAGCCATTAAATATATTTGCATGAAATTTATCCAGACTGGCGCATGTAGCAACCATCCTAGATGTTCTGTAAATTTCGGCGCCTTGCCTATATTCGCTTAATATAAGTTTCTTCGAATGCTTTCTATGCTATGTTCCCCGGCTGAACCCTTAATGTTGATATGGCATGACAATTTGTGTTCACTCGCAGCAGAGTAGCACGAATTTCTAAATATCAAGGATAAGGTCTTTGCATAAGGTATTCAATCAGAAAGCATGCTGCTCTCTGGCAATGAACTTAAAGAACTCTGTGTCAACACATAGAATTCAATCAATTACTTTTGCGCCTTGCGCAGTATACCAGACCTTGCTTGTCGAAAGTAAGCCTAGGAAAAATAGGAAATTAATCCTCCATGGATTAATAGGTGGAAAACCTTGCCCAGAATCAGAAACACAGGGAGACGCAGCAGCAAAGGGAGGCATATCCATGCCTTAGGCCAGCTGGCGCCACTTGCCATTGGCCACGCCCCATCCTAAACCGGCCATATTTCCATCGACCAATCAGGTCGCTCTAAACTCGCCACACGCACATAAGTTGTGGTTGGGCCCATACTTTCCGGCCCCATTTCCCATCGACCAATCAGGTCGCTCTAAAGCCGCCACACTCACACCAGAAGTGTAGCCACGCCCATGCTTGTCCGGCCCCTCTCCTTCCTACCGACCAATCAGGTCACTTTAAAATGCGCCACAAGCACTAGAGATGTGGTCGCGCCTTATGTTTGGCCGTCCCCTTTTCTTGACTAATCAAGTCGCTCTAAACTCGCCATCATACATTAAAGGCCAAACGCGCCCTGCCGCGCCACCATACTAACTGGAAAGCCAAACGCGCCCTGCCACAACAACATATTAATCGGCATGCCAACATGCCACTTTGCCGAAGTAACATGCCACGAGCCACTTTAGCCTTGGTCATGCCTCCAAGCCCTAACTTTGTCCACGACGCCAAATCCTAGCCTTGGCCACGCCGCCAAGCCCTAACTTTGGCCACGACGCCATATCTTAGCTTTGGCCACGCCGCCAAGCCCTAATTTTGGCCACAGTGCCAAATACTAGCCTTGGCCACGCCGCAAAATCCTAGCCTTGGCCACGCCGCCAAGCCCTAACTTTGGCCACGCCGCCAAATCCTAGCCTTGGCCACGCTGCCAAGCCCTAACTTTGGCCACGCCACCAAATCCTAGCCTTTGCCACGCCTCCAAGACCTAACTTTGGCCACGACGCCAAATTTTAGCCTTGGTCACGCCGCCAAGCCCTAATTTTGTCCACGACGCCAAATCCTAGCCTTGGCCACGCCGCCAAGCCCTAATTTTGGGCACGACGCCAAATCCTAGCCTTGGCCACGCCGCCAAGCCCTAATATTGTCCACGCCACCAAATCCTATCCTTGGCCACGACGCCAAATCCTAGCCTTGGCCACGACGCCAAATCCTAGCCTTGGCCACGCCGCCAAGCCCTAACTTTGGCCACGGCGCCAAATCCTAGCCTTGGCCACGCCGCCAAGCCCTAACTTTGGCCACGGTTCTAAATCCTAGCCTTGGCCACGACACCAAATCCTAGCCTTGGCCACGCCGCCAAGCCCTAACTTTGGCTACGACGCCAAATCCTATCCTTGGCCACGCCGCCATGCCCTAATTTTGGCCACTTAGCCAAATCCTAGCTTTGGCCATGCCACAACGCCACAGGCGTGGCCATGCCACAACGTCACAGGCGTGGCTATGACATTAACAGGTGCCAACAGAATATGGCCATAATCAACGACCACTCTCTCTCCTGAATTACAATCTTAGCCATCCAAGTTCGCCACCGAACTGACAAACTTGTGGCAAGTTTCAGGCGACCAGCTGCCTAAATCTAGTGGCCATGGCAACGCCAGGCGCCCTTTTCACCACTGGCATGCACGAGCCATGCCATCCATGCCACATTTCCACTAGCGTACACCAAAACGCCATTATCAGGCGCCAACATAAGGTATCCATAATCAACGACTACCCTCCTTCATGAGATGCGATCTCAGCCATCGAAGTTCTCCACCGAACTGACAAACCTGTGGCAAGTTTTAGGCGACTAGCCAAAACGATCCTAATAGCATTACATGCTATTTTCCTGCGATAAGTCCCTTGACTTTGACTTGCCACACGTAGCAAAGTGCTACATGTTTTCCACGAAAACACTCGAGACATCAAACATGTCACAAACTGGGGGATGCTCATCGGGGTATTGGTTTGGCGGTTTACAGCGTGCGGCGTGCAATGCGCCCGTTACAAGAAAGTGTCATGAAGCAGGACAATTAGTGGTGGTAAAAAGTAACAGTGTAAACGAATTCACTTCCTTTATCATGGAAGCATAATGCCGATGGTTACACGTTACTCTATTCTTCCACCACTCAATCGTTTCCACTTCCTACGAGACCAGGGTACGTTTCAATATGACTTGTATAAATAGGCTTCACCTATTTCCACCAAACAACAAGTTTTGGTCGGCAAAAACACAGTATCTAGAAATCACCTGGTAGCTTTCCATTCTGCTAGCCAGTTCTACTCTCAGATACAAGTCATAAACAACCATACCTTCAGAATCAACTATTCTGGTCTCAACACTCTCTTCGCTTCCCTCCCTAAGACCAACCCTTCTCCTTCAATTTGTGACGAAAACAAGCCTGGAACGACCATTTATTGGTTTAGGTCAGGATTGTACAGATTGATCTCTCGAATCAAAAGTACTCCCGTGTAGTGCATTGTGTAGGGTTTAGATTCGTTTCTCATCCACACACCCAAAATTACCAAAATCAGCAGAAACGGTTTTCACCCACAAACACTTATCTACAAAGTTTAATGGTTAATCAAGAAACCTCGTATTGTATTCCTTAGTACTATGTCTATATAAAGTTCAAATATGCTTCGCAGTTTTGTTTTCAATATGCACGACTTGAAATATACGTTAGGGAATGAAACAGTTCAAGTCAAATATCACTAACCTCAACTGGAAGGATGATTGTTATCGTTGTAGCTCCTTGCTTCTTCACATCTTCGAGACTTCACAATACTTGTAATGTCTCATATCCTAATACTTTCAAGCTAACTTATACGAAGTTGACTCTAGTACATATTCAAGCGACTCTTAACATGAGTTTTGATTCACTAAAATATAACAAGCAAACTTGACATACCAACGCTTGGTGGGTTCAACCGAGCCATGCTCTAACATCGTCTTTAAATCTACAAACAGTCTAAAGATCCCCGTCGAAACTTCGATCTAGTTTGAGTGAATCTTATATCAGAAGAGAAGATTCTCAAGCATAAATAAACTAGGTGCAATCAAAGTTCAACAACCGTTAGTCAATCAAATCAATCGAAAACTAATAATAAACCACAATTATCTAGTTTCCCACCAACGGTACTGATAGAGCTTCTCAATCCCAAAGAAGTCTTTAATCCGAGCGGTCGTAAGAGATTTCGCCTAATTAGGTTACTTTCCTCTCCGAATAGGCGGCTCCACCAGTAACAACACAACTAGGTAGTTTTGCTGGCTCTGAGGATTAGTTTGCTCGAAATACAAACTTTGATATTTATAGACCAAGGAAGTTTGGACACCAAGGAATTTCCAAAACTGAAAATATTTTCAAGATATGCAATATATTTCCAAATTCGGGTTTCATAGTTCCTGGAAATGCTTTGTCCAAATATTGACCGAAATCTCTTAGAAAATCTCCAACTAGTAAATGCACATCACTAATTTTTATTTTCCAAATATAAAATTTAAAACCTTAATTAAAAGATTCTCAATTTATTTTTGATCTGGGATTCTCCTTTAGCTATTAAGGAATACCTTTGAACAGTAAAAGATAAGCGTTACTACACATGTTCAAAGTATGTCAACATCTTTAATTTGTAAGTCCTCTTTCATACTTACACTCTTGGAATCGATTTGCCACACTTCCGAACAAGTTTAGAATTGGTTCATCTGACTTCCAAGAACTATGTGATTGATTATCGTATCAAATCACCAAACATGGGTTTCACGGTTCTACCAAAAACAAGTTTCGGTTCTACCTCCATGTGGGTACTGGAATTAGTCACACTAGCTTTCCAAAATTTGGTTGACTAGGTACTAGGATCGGTTCCCACATATATATATGGTATCTAACTTGTATTTGTTGCACATGTCCATAGGATCGGTTCCCAATATCTAAAAACGTGTTGCACATGTTCATAGGATCGGTTCCCAATAACTAGAAACTTGCTGCACCTCATACAAGGATTGATTCCCTTCTTGTGATTGGTTGCACCTCTTACTAGGATCGGCTCCCCTTTTCCTAGAGTTGGTCATACCAATAACACTAAATCGATCATACCATCTCAGGTGATTAATTAAGATCGGTTTCACTAATAAAAGTCATACCAATACAAAAGTCAGGCCTTGTGAATAGTTTTACCAAGAACATAAACAAGTCATGAGCGATTATACTAATCACACATATTGGTAGTTTAAAATATATGCAATGAATAACAATACCAATATGCCTAGCGATTTCCCTTTCGATTCACAAAACAAGTTCATGAATTTACTTCCTTTAAACAAATGTAAAACATTGTTTCCTAGGATGAAATCTTCACCTCATACCCATACATAATCACAATAGCATTCAAACGATTATGTTGATGTCTTATATAAGAAGTTCAAAAGATAAGCGTTATACTTCGTATTGTATTCCTTAATACTACGTCTAACTAGAGTATAATATTCATAGCTTCACAGTTATGTTTTCAATATGCACGACTTGAAAGATACGTAGGGAATGAAACAGTTCAAGTCAAATATTACTAACCTCAAGTGGAAGGATGATGTTGTCGTTGTAGCTTCGTACTTATTCACATTCTTCAAGTCTTCACGTAATACTTGTAATGTCTCATATCCTAATACTTTCAATTTAACCTATACGAAGTTGAATCTAGTACATAATCAAGCGAATCTTTAAATGAGTTTTGATTCACTAAAATATGACAACCAAACTTGACATACCAACGCTTGGTGGGTTCAACCTAGTTATGCTCTAACAATCTCCCCCTTTGTCAAGTTTAGTGACAAAACTCTTACATCATATGGATAAACAAATTACAAGAATTCATTACACATATGCTTGATTCCCAAATTCAACATCACAAAAACTTGTATACATTCAATCCACAAATTTCGTTGTTGACATTATAATAACAAAGCTAATACTCCCCCTAAAGGTAAGATAGGTAGATTTTCAATCCACACGTCTTTGTTATTTCCATTATCATATGATATGCTACTCCCCCTTAGTCTATGCTTTACTTTTTTGTTAGATAAAACGTTTAAGCACCATTGTCCTTTCCCTTAGTGATATCAATAAATATAAATCAATACCAATATCACTTATTTACTCCATATATTTCTCCCCCTTTTTGTCACAAAATGACAAAGATACGAGCAAATAAAGGACAAACCGAAAGGATCTTACAAATCTCACAAGACTTGCAAACCTATAAGAGTTAAGCACGAGGGTTCCACACACCATTTTTGATAACCAATATTAAAACCAAAACTACAAAGTAATTTTGTTTTTATATGTTACCAAGGAAACAATTGCCCGAAGCAATTTTCCCTAATAGTTTAGTAAACTAAAAACGACTAAGTATTTTAGTTCCCTTGTTAAACCGATTGCACAAATACAATCGCTTGTTCGATAAGACAAAAATAAAGATAACTATATTTTTCTCATTAGGTTATAATTATCCATATAAATTAGACCTTTCACTTTTAAACAAGACAAGTATTAGGTTAGTTAACTAGCATTTCCTGTTAAGGCATTCGATTAGACTTGAATAACCGAAACCTCCACTTTGATAAGTCTAACTAAGATCAGAATTAACTTAGTTTCTCTTATCCGGAATCGAATTGGACTAAACAATTCATCCCGAAAACTTTTTTCTTTCGTTAAGCCATAAACAATTCATACAAACCAAATAAATCAACTTGTATAATTATTTACCTCAACCGGAAGCAATTGAAACAACATAGACATTAAAGCACCGAAATTTTGTAAGCCTAAACGATTGATATCAAACAATAAAGCAAGATAACAATAGTTTTTCTTAACCGGAAACAATTGAATCACACACATATCCATACACAAACAATGGAATAAAACATCAATTGTACTAAAATTTTGTTAAGCAAAATCAATAAATATACGCAATAAACTCAGGCTTTTCTTAAACAGGAAAACAATTAACTAACAAAGTCGTTACCTCAAATTTCGCATCCTTTTCTCCAATATGTTTGCATCTTCTTTCCAGGGAGAATTGATACCGAAATATCATTATGTTGTCATCCTTATGCAAGACAAAAGAACAACAATAACCAACCTTTACCAGAGAAAGGTCGAAAACCGGTTTTAAATATTGCAAGCAAAAGTTGAAACCCATAAACACATATGCTTTTATGCTAAACCAAACGATTCAACATATTGTGACTTTTTCACATATTGTTTCAATCAGAACCCCACATGAACCTTTGATAAAGCCTACCAACATGGGCTAGAACTTAATCCTGCTAAACCAAAGAGTCACCCAAACCATAAGGGTTCACAACATATGAGATCGAATATTAAGGTTATGAAAACCAAAATCAAACATTTCATAATTATACATAGCAATAAGATAAAGCATTCAAGCACATGCTATGTAATCAAAAACTATCACAAGAAAAATTATAAACCAATAATTTTATTCATAAATAAGATAGTTTTATTCATAATAGACCTAATACAATCATTGAAAGAAATCAAAATTGATGTCTATTTTCTTGGATTAAGTATTCAACATATAACTTAATCTCTAGTAGTGCTCTTGTTGTTCACTGAGGTTTCTTCAGTGCTCAAACTTTTAAAGCATGTCTCAAGAGACTTGTCTGCAACCACTTCTTGTTTCTCAAGCTTTTCAACTTGAACCTTCATATCAGCAAGATCATCTTTTGTCTCCTCAATTTTATCTTTGAGCTAATCTTGAATTTCGAAACGTCATTACCAGGTTGGTTCTTAATTCTTCAAAACCTTGGATATATTCAATCATACTATCAGAACGAATCCACTTGGTTTTGGTTGGATCTTGTAAATTGTAAACCAACAGACATGACTCATCTTGTTATCCAACAGAACTATCAGAATCATAATCAAACATGATTTTTGATATGATTTCTTCTTCCTTTCTGTATTGATTCCTTGACAATCCTTAACCTTTTGAGCTTCCTCCTTATTAGCCTTTGTGATACTGTGAGTTATTGGAGGCATGCTCGGTTATTTAAATAGGGATTGATCAGGGTTTCAGAATACAAGCAAGAGATAGTTTCTCTTTAAGAAGAGACAACTTTTGGACCGAAAATATCAGGAAATACCGAAAATACTACAAGAATATATTATATTTCCTTTGTCCGAACTTCTCATGCTGGAAGGTTTATTAAGATTCGAAAATTCTAAATAAAACCTATTTTTGGATGATCATGATAAACATGAACATTTATTATACAGACATGGATTCGCAGTCATCCATAAAACGTCACAGATTTTTCTGATAAACAATCACACAAAGATGTGCTTTCCTTTTTATTGTGCTTTTCTCATCCATAATTAAGAGCACGGAAGGGGATGAGAGTGCACAATTTCGATACAACTAAGTTATATCGGAGTAAGCTTTTTCTAGCTTACATCGAGTATCAGAACCATTGTTCATGTTTCTCCTTGGGAATTTCTTCCCAAAATACTTTCTCCCAGAATAATGATCTTTTCTAACTCTCGAGATATGATCATGTGGAGAAGATGTACTGATGTGTGAATTTTCAGAGATGGATAAATCTCTCTTAATTCTATCAATGAGATTTTCATAAGATTTTCTCATTCTAAGGATTTCCTTATGGTGCACATCAGCATGATTATCTGAAACAATTATCGGAAATTCCTGATTGTTTCTTTCGGCAGAGATTCTCTCTTTCCCTTTCTTCTGGAGTCATTCTTCATCAAAAGAATAATTGTTTCGATATGGGTGAGGAGGAACCTTTTTTCAGAAGCGATTATCAACTCTTTCCTCTGATTCTTTTGAGTTGATCTTATCGGGTAGTGGCATAATCTATCTTTCTACTGAGGAATGGTCTTTCAGTTTTTTAAGACAAGAAACTTCTTTCAATATTTTTACCACCGTATGTTGAAGAAGTAAAATTTTCCTATCAAGTGACTTAAAGTTGTATTCCTTAAGATCACTTACACGGAATCGGTTCAAAGTTTCCTTTGGACAAGATTTCGTTTGATCATCAGTATATATAGAAGATGGTTTCTTATCCTCTTCTGACTTGATGTAGTTAGGAAAACTACCATCATCTTGATCTGTTTCAGATGTGACTAAACCGGTTTTATCACAATTTGTAAAAGTCGAGCAAGGACTTTTAGTTTCCTCAGCATCAGAAGAAATCACAACAACATCATTAGTCAGAGTCATAGGACGTGTCTCTTTATCTTGAGTAAGAGATTTACCAAGAGCTTCTAATTTGACAGTGAGATCCATATTCTCTTTGGCCAGACTATTCAGTTGAATGTCTTTATCTCTGATCTCATGTTTAAGAAGATTTGAATCTGTCTTTAATATTATCACTCTTGTAGACAGATACTTTATAGGCTTTAGGAGTTTAACCAAATCTTTATCAACATCTTATTTTCTATCAGAGATAGACATAGATGTTTTCGCATCTCCGGGATCATGAGTTAACGAAGTGGTAACATCTTCAACTTTTGAATATTCATACTCTTGCATAACGTTAACTGAATCATACATGGATTCAATTTCTTATAGGTTGGATCGCACCAAACACAGATTGTTAGATATTTTCGTGTTTGCCTGCTTTGATACCAATTGAAAAGACGGGGGTACCCAAATATACCTCAATGTAAAACTTTTCCACCTATAAGTCCTTTCTCCGAAAGTGATTGTCTATGGACTGAGTCGAGACAATACAACAAATCGGTTCACACTTCGTGTAATCGTCTATGGATACGAGATCGAGACAATACGACAACAAGATAACTTGTGTGATTGACTATGGATACAAGATCGAGACAATACAACAACGAAGTATGTTTACTTGATAAATGGTTCTGAAAAAGTGGGGGTACAACAACCACACCCAATATTTCGCTTAGCAATCTGTATGGACAAACTCCAATATACTTTCTAGAGAATCAACTAGACAGTCAGACTCAATCAAGATAAAAAGTATATCAAAGAGTTTATATCTCAATCTCTCGATTTGATATATACTCAAGCAAATAGAAATCTGCGAGTCTTTATCAAATACTAGAGAGATAACTTGGATGGTACCAAAGACCAATATCCAAGTGTCAATCAATTTAAATCAACAACCAAAAGGAAGGATATTCTAATTGATTGAACAACGCACAACCTGTGATATTTCAATTATATAACAAAATATAATGCGGAAAAAAATAACACAGACACCAGAATTTTGTTAACGAGGAAACCGCAAATGCAGAAAAGCCCCGGGACCTAGTCCAGATTGAACATACACTGTATTAAGCCGCTACAAACACTAGCTTACTCCAAATTAACTTCGGTCTGGACTGTAGTTGAAACCCAATCAATCTCACACTGATCCAAGGTACAATTATTCTCCTACGTCTCTGATCCCAGCAGGATGCTACGTACTTGATTCCCTTACTTAATCTCACCCACAACTAAGAGTTGCTATGACCCAAAGTCGAAGACTTTAGTAAACAAATCTGTATTACACAGAAAAGTCTACGGTAATAGATAAATCTGTCTCCCACGAATATACCTACGAGTTTTGTTCCGTCTTTTGATAAATCAAGGTGAACAGGAACCAATTGATAAACTGGACTTATATTTCCGAAGAACAGCCTAGTATTATCAATCATCTCACAATAATCCTAATCGACGCAGCGAAAAAAGATATTGTGGAATCACAAACGATGAGACGAAGTGTTTGTGATTACTTTTCTATCTTGCCTATCGGAGATATAAATATCGAGCCAATTATTACAATTGTACTCGTAATGATAGAAGATGCAAGATCAGATCATACAACTACAAGAAAAGTAGTATCGGTATAGCTTCACAATCCCAATGAAGTCTTTAAGTCGTTAACCTGGTTTTAGAAGAAGAAACCAAAGGTTAAAGGAGAATCGACTCTAGCTATGCAACTAGTATCACACGTAAGGTGTGGGGATTGGGTTTCCCAGTTGCTATAGTTCTCCTTTATATAATCTTTCAAATCAGGGTTTGCAATCAATGTTAGCTTGGTAACAAAGCATTCAATATTCACCGTTAGATGAAAACCTGATTAGATTCAAGCTAATATTTCTCAACCGTTGGATCTAAAACTTAGCTTGTTACACACAAACGAAATGTCCAATTTTGGGTTTATGTGGCCGTTCCCAAACATTAACATTTGTTGGTTCAACAATAGTTAACCAAATGGTTAGCCATATGATTACTTTCATATCCACCATGTTCTTCTTCACCATAACTAGTTCAAATGACTCAAATGAACTAGTTAGAGAGTTGTTCAATTGCTTAGATCTTATGTAACTACACAAGACACAACCGAAGCAAAAACGGTTTGATTCACTCGAATCGGTTCATGAACTTTATAGCCACGGTTTGCAAAAGCATTCCTTAGTTTATATAAACATGAGTTCAAGAATAACCGATTTTAGATATAACCTGCTCAAGTTCGCGGACTGGGTTCACGGACTTAAGCTCACGGAAGGAATTCACAAACTCCAGCAGAAATTCTCGGGTCGAGAACTTCCGCTAGTTCGCAGACTAAGTTCGCGGACTTGGCTCACGCCACATTCCGTTTCTCTTGATCAACAAAGTTCGCAAACTTTGGTTTAAGGAATAAGGACTAATACATATATGTGTTTCCACAACAATGCTTATATCCTACCAATAGTTATGTAATCTAAACTCTCATTTCAATCATTGAAACATTCTCAGAGGACGTTATATAGCCGTTATTCACTGACCATTTTTCGTCAGAGAGATTTCCAAAGTGATTGAAACATAACATGACATTCTTCACTAGGTAAAGATGAATTTGGCTAAAGCGAAAGCTTACCAACACATATTTCGAGAAATAGATAGGCGAGTTACGCTTGGCTCGAAATAGCAAATGTGTATAATGAAAGTATATATATCAAAACGACTTTTGTCTCAAGAATAGGAGATAGAGTAGATATACTTTTGAGTCACAGATAAGTTCAAGTCTCCACATACCTTTTAGTCGATGAAGATCCACCAGTTCCTTGAGTAGTCTTTCGTCTTGTATGATGATTGCCATGGAGTCTTGAGCTCAACTACACTTTCTATCCTAGTCCGAGCCTTTAGCTATATAGGCTAGAAATCAAGACTTATAGTTTTGATCACTAACATTGACAAACATGCTTGAGATAGCAACGCATGCGAGTTCGACCGATCAATGTTCTAACAATCTCCCCCTTTGTCAATTTTAGTGACAAAATTATTAATACATATGGAATAAAAAAAATAAATAAATAAACTTTTGTAGCTCCTTTTCCACATGGCTAATCTTCAACATTACTCAAAATCTTTGTCACTTCCAAGTACTCCAATGATCCCAAAGGTTGTAAGTTTAGTATCATCGTTGTTGAAAATCCGTAGCTATAACAACAAGAAAACAATAGTCCTCAATCATTGTTATACAGTGTCGTAGTATCATTACACGTCAAAGTCCAATTGTATCACAACTTCAACAACAATACTATGGTGATATGTATCACTCCCCCTTAGTCAATACTCCATCTCACATGGAAACCACTCCCCCTTACATAATGATCCGAAAACCATATGTATTTGTAGTGTGAACTACATATTAATTCTCCACCTTTTTGTCAATAAAATTGGCAAAGGTACAAGATCGGGATCCTAATGAAATTTCCGAAAGAGACATTTCTTGACCAAAAGAAAGCAAAAGTATATCATCTTATTTAGATGCAATCATAAATCCGAAGCTAAATGCATTCATCAAGGAGTTTGTAAAGATACAAGATAACCCTTAAAATATTCCACAGCCGCACTCCTCACGAAGATTTGGCAATTAAGCGCAAGTTCAAAAGAACTCTCCCCCATAAAATGTCATTCCCGAGAGAACAACAAGAGCGACCTTAATTTCGAAGGAAAAGAAGGATTTATTTGGACATAACAAATCACATACAAGTATGAATTTGAATCCAAAATATTCAATTAAACTAACTGAAAAAGCGGGGGTCTAACAACACCACCCAGTATTTCGCTTAGCAATCTGTATGGACTAACTCTGAAATACTTTGCTAGAGAATCAACTAAATAGTCAGACTCAATCTAGATAAAAGTATCTCAACGAGTTAATATCTCTCTCTTGATTTGATTTTTACTCAAGCTAAAAACAATAGCGAGTCTTTATCAAATACAAGGAATAACTTGGACGGTACCAAAGACCAATGTCCAAGTGTTAATCAATGAAATCGACAACCACAAGGTCGGACCTCCAATCGATTAACCTTTAACGCACAACCTGTATTATTTAAATTATAAAGATAAACAATATAATGCGGAAAATGAAATAACACAGACACCAGAAATTTTGTTAACGAGGAAACCGCAAATGCAGAAAAACCCCGGGACCTAGTCTAGATTGAATACACATTATATTAAGCCGCTACAGACACTAGCCTACTCCAAGCTAACTTCGAACTGGACTATAGTTGAACCCCAATCAGTCTCCCACTAATTCAAGGTACAGTTGTACTCCTACGCCTCTGATCCCAGCAGGATACTGCGCACTTGATTTCCTTAGCTGATCTCACCCACAACCAAGAGTTGCTGCAACCCAAAATCGCAGACTTGATAATAAACAAATCTGTCTCACACAGAAAAGTCTATCAAAGGATAAATCTGTCTCCCAGAGAAAAACCCTAGGTTTTGTTCCGTCTTAAGATATAAAATCAAGGTGAACAGGAACCAATTTATAATCCCGTCTTATATTCCCGAAGAACAACCTAGATTAATCAATCACCTCTCAACAATCTTTCTTGGCTACACAAGCGGTTTGTCGAGGAATCACAAACAGTGAGACGAAGATGTTTGTGACTTCTTTATCTTGCCTATCGGAGAACTCTCACGATCTCAAGCCAATCAAAGATTGTACTCGTACGATAGAAGATGCAAGATCAGATCGCACAACTACGATAAAAGTAGTGTCGGTCTGGCTTCACAATCCGAATGAAGTCTTTAAGTCGTTAACCTGATTTTAGAGAAGAAAACCAAAGGTTAAAGGAGAATCGACTCTAGCGAGCGCACTAGTATCACACAGACATGTGGGGATTAGTTTTGCACAATGTTAGATGTCTCCTTTATATAGCCTTCAAATCAGGGTTTTTCCTTAGTTACAAAGCAATCCATATTCACCGTTAAATGAAAACCTGATTTTGATTCAAGCTAATATTTCTCAACCGTTAGATCGAAAACTTAGCTTGTCACACACACTTGGGTAGACGTTTACTGGCTTTGTTAAAACCATGCCCAAACGTGTACGTGTATGTTGGTTCAACATAGTAACCCAAAAGGTTAACCATATGAGCAATTCATATTAACCTAGTTATTCTTCACCATAACTAGTTCAATTGACTCAAATGAACTAGTTAGAGAGTTGTTCAATTTCTATGAGATCTTATGTAACTACACAAGACACAATTGAAACAAAGATGATTCGATTCGATGAATCGGCTCATGAACTTTATAGCCACGGTTTGCATAAAGCATTCCTTAGTAATTTAAGTTTCATGTTCAGAGAACATCTTTAGATCATAACCACTTAAGCTCACAAACAAGTTCGCGGACTTAAGGCAACCGAAAGAGTTTTCGAAACTCAGGAGAAAATCTCGGAAAAGAGACTTCCGCCAGTTCGCGGACTAAACACGCAAACGAGTTTTTGGAAAATCCCAGCAGAAATTCTCGGCAAGAGAACTTCCGTCAGTTCGCGGACTGAGTTCGCAAACTGAGTTCGCGGACTTGGAAAAACCAATTCCTCCGGTTTCTCTGAATCAACAAAGTTCGAAAACTTTGGATTAAGGAATACATGGTTATGTAATCTAAACTCTCATTCCAATCATTGAGACATTCTCAGAGGACGTTATATAGCCGTTATTCACAGACCATTTCACGTCAGAGAAATTCTCAAAGTAATTGAAACTTTTCATGACTTTCGTCACTAGGTGAAGATAAACTTGATCAAAGCGAAACGGTTTACCAACACACGATTTCGAGAAAAAGATAAGTACTGAATACTCAGCTCGAAATGTCAAATGTTTATGATCCAGTCTATATAACATATGACTTTTTTTCTCATAAGAAGTAGGAGATAAAATAGAAAGACTTTTGAGTGATAGATAAGTTCAAGTCTCCACGCACCTTTTTGCTGATGAAGTTCCACGGTTCCTTGAGTAGATCTTCGTCGTTGTATGATGAATCGCCATGAAGTCCTTGATCTCAACTACACTTTTCTATCCTAGTCAGAGACTTAGCTATAATAGACTAAAAATCAAGACTCATAGTTTTGATCACTAACATTGACAAACATGCTTGATATAGCAACGCATGCGAGGTCGACCGAGCTATGCTCTAACAATCTCCCCCTTTGTCAAGTTTAGTGACAAAACTATTAATACATATGGAATACAAAAAAGATAAACTTTAGTGGCTCTTATTCCATAGTCTAATCTTCAACGTTCCTTGAAATCTTCGTCCTTCCAAGTACTCCAATGATCCCAAAGGTTGTAAGTTTAGCACCACCGTTGTTGAAGATCCGTAGCTATAACAATGAGAGAAATCGATATTCTCAATCATTATGATACAGTGACATAGTATCATTATGTAACATCAAATTCCAATTGCATCACAACTTTAACAACAATACTATGGTGATATGTATCACTCCCCCTTAGTCAACACTCCATCTCGATCATGGATAAAACTCCCCCTTACACAATGATTCGAAAACCATATATATTTGTAGTGTGAACTACATTATTTCTCCCCCTTTTTGTCAATAAAATTGGCAAAGGTAAAAGAACGGGATCATAATGAAATTTCCACAAGAGACATTTCATAGACTAAAAAAAAAAAAATACATACCAACTTAATTTAGATGCAATCATAAAGCCGAAGCTAAATGCATTCATCAAGGAGTTTTAAGATACAAGATAACCCCTATAAAATTCCACATCCGCACACCCCGCAAGATATTACCATTAAGCACAAGTTCAAAAGAACTCTCCCCCATTTGATGTCATTCCCGAAAGAACAACAAGAGCGACCTTAATTTCGAAAGAAAAGAAGGATTTTTTAATTGGACACCAAAAACCATGGAAATGATTTTCTATATCCAAATCTCAACCAAATTAATCACAAGTAAACCCATGATTAATTTAATCGGAATATGCAACTAAATCAAACCACAAAAGTGGTCAATTTAATTGATTGTGCTCAACATAAGAAAACTCACGGTATCCTATTTTCCATCAAATAAATGACTGCATAGGCACAACTTTTGTATTTTTCAAAAGTCCATTCGTCCTTTCATCAATACGAATACCAATTTATGAATGACTTTACTTTTGACACAATATGGGACCTTCAAGTTCACGTACGCAAACAATACATATCCCATAAAAAATTGCAATATCACAAAATCATAAAGATTAATACTGCAATAACAATTTTTGCCCTTAGAAGGTAGAATCAATCTTTTTCGCACGGATTTATACCAAGAGTAGTTAACAAAAGCGTATAAAAATATTTCCTTAACAAAGAAGAACATACAAAGTCATTGACGACTATGCACCATAGTTCACATGAGATGATTGTTAACACTCAAGAATATATAGATATGTGAACTACTACCAATTCTCGAACTTCCTTCTTTATGATTCACCAACATCACTCTTGTAACAGCCACAAAATATCTTAGAATAGGATTTCTCCAAGAATCCCAGTGCCCAAGTCCAAGAGAATAGAACAAGTGCAACGAAACGGAGCAAACACTAAAAAACAAGAGACATGACAAAGAACAATATTAACTCATCCAAATTCAACAATTCTCATCTCCATTTTGAAGGAAATTCAATAAGGAAGAGAATTCAAAAAGAATGAGGTAAATCCGAGTTCGGACGAAGAAGTTACGGCCAAAACAAGTTTACCGAATATCGACGTCAAGTATGCATACGGGTTTGCGAACTTAAACCCATGGATTTTGATTTTGAATGCTGTTATGCATACTTGGTATGTGTACCATGTAGTCCAAACATCCCGAACTATTATTTTCAAACCTAAACATTTAAGAACCTTAAACACAGATCAAGTTAGGTAGAAATGAACGATAAGCAAGATTATTATAAGTATTCTAAGCAAATAAAAGTACAAATCTTGCTCAAGTTTATAGACATACCTTTTTAGATGAATTCAATCGAATTCTACCGCCTTACCGAACATAATCTGTGAGCTCCAATTCTTGTGCTTCCCTCACTGTATACAAAGCAGGGCATTCCTTGGTGAGGATGCACTTCCAACACAATCAAGTTGCGTTGGGGTGAACAAAGTCTTGCTCACCACAAGTGACCTTTGGATTATCATGAAAGAGATCACTTTTAGAACCTTTCACATATAATTCCATTTTTCCAAAAAACTTGTGAAGTTCCAACATCATGGATACTGACTTTTCCATAGTCATGGAGTTTTCTGGAAGATCATTCCTTTTCACAGTCAAAACATCATTGTCTTTCTTCGGTATCCACTTCTGAGTGCGTTTAGGAACAGTCGGAACCTTCTTCCCATCACTCTCTTTCTAGAATTCTTGGAAGATAATTGGGTTGGATATTCTTTTGCAAGTTAGTCTTTCTCCAATTGGGAGCATCGGATCTTGTCTTCGTCTTTATGAAGTTATCCTTTTGATAAACATTACGATTATGAAAAGGATTCATACGACGTTTATAGGCAAATCTAGGTCTATCATAGCACTGATTCCTTTGCCTAAAGGTTGGACAATTACAACCTGTAATGTTAAGAGGATCAGTCTTAACGTATGATCTTGGTTTCACAACTTCTTGTGATTCCCAAACAAGAACATCATGAAGTTTCTCATTCCTTATACGGAAACAACATCTCCTTCCAGGTGACCTTTATTTCCGCAATAGTGGCAAACATAAGGAATGTTCTTACCTTGATCCGTGTGTCCTAACTTTGGAGGTTGATAAACTTTTATCTTTTGAACCTTAACTGTCGGAGAAGGTATTTCACTTTTTCCATCAGTGGAAACCTTTTTTTTAGAAGAATCACTAGCCTTGACAAATTTTACCTCTTTGCTAGTACTTGGAGCATATATTCACTTATATCCCAATCCTCGTGTATCGCGATGATTTTTACTTACTCCTAGCATAGTGGTTAATTTTCTTGAACTAGTATTGAAATTTTTCAAGTCATCTTCCAACATCTTGATTTTATCAAGAGTAGCAGCTAAATCAGCCTCAAGGCGTTTTTATCGAGTGAGATAAGCGTTTTCTCTGTCGTCAAAACTTGTTCTGGAAGTTAAACCTTGCTTCAGATTCTGCAAGTTTCTCTTCCAATAAAAAGTACTTTTGATAAAGATTATCACATTCAAGTGACTTCATACGTAGGTTTTCCTCAGAATCCTTGAGGATCGATTCGGTAGAACGATTCGAAAAATAAACACCTGCGTAACATCTTCTCAATTTCTTGTTTTCTCGACAGAGAGGAGTCAGAAGAGGTGTGATATGAGAAGTTGTAATCTTCTTCATATTCCACGAATCCAAAAACTTAACATACTCTGAGACTTCCTCATCAACATATTTATCAATATCTGAATCACCTTCATCATAAAGTTCATCCAACTGTTCTTCTAGGAGAGTTTCCCAGTCAACAGTTTTTGCATCAAGAAAATGTTTGGATATTGAGTTAGATGTGACAGTTCTCTCAGATGAATCCAAGCTTTTAGAATCATCTGGAAATTTCTGAACTGGTACGTTATTAGAGATAGACTCGTCCATAATAAGATCGCTACAAACACAGACTTATAAGGTCTTTAACGTGTTTGCCTGCTCTAATATCAATTGAAAAAGCGGGGGTCTAACAACACCACCCAATATTTCGCTTAGAAATCTGTATGGACTAACTCTGAAATACTTTTCTAAAGAATCAACTAGACAGTCAGACTCAATCTAGATAAAAGTATCTCAAGGAGTTAATATCTCTCTCTTGATTTGATTTTTACTCAAGCTAAAAACAATAGCGAGTCTTTATCAAATACAAGGAATAACTTGGACGGTACCAAAGACCAGTGTCGAAGTGTTAATCAATGAAATCGACAACCACAAGGTCGGATCTCCAATCGATTAACCTTTAACGCACAACCTATATTATTTCAATTATAAAGATAAACAATATAATGCGGAAAATGAAATAACACAGACACCAGAAATTTTGTTAACGAGGAAACCGCAAAGAAAAACCCCGGGACTAGTCCATATTGAATACACACTGTATTAAGCCGCTACAGACACTAGCCTACTCCAAGCTAACTTCGGACTGGACTATAGTTGAACCCCAATCAGTCTCCCACTAATTCAAGGTACAATTATACTCCTACGCCTCTGATCCCAGCAGGATACTGCGCACTTGATTCCCTTAGCTGATCTCACCCACAACCAAGAGTTGCTGCAACCCAAAATAGCAGACTTGATAATAAACAAATCTGTCTCACACAGAAAAGTCTATCAAAGGATAAATCTGTCTCCCACAGAAAAACCCTAGGTTTTGTTCCGTCTTAAGATATAAAATCAAGGTGAACAGGAACCAATTGATAATCCTGTCTTATATTCTCGAAAAACAACCTAGATTAATCAATCACCTCTCAACAATCCTTCTTTACTACACAAGCAGTTTGTCGAGGAATCACAAACAGTGAGACGAAGATGTTTGTAACTTCTTTATCTTGCCTATCGGAGAACTCTCACGATCTCAATCCAATCAAAGATTGTACTCGTACGATAGAAGATGCAAGATCAGATCACACAACTACGATAAAAGTAGTATCGGTCTGGCTTCACAATCCCAATGAAGTCTTTAAGTCGTTGACCTGGTTTTAGAGAAGAAAACCAAAGGTTAAAGGAGAATCGACTCTAGCGAGCGTGCTAGTATCACACAGACGGGTGGGGATTAGTTTTGCACAATGCTAGATGTCTCCTTTATATAGCTGTCAACTCAGGGTTTTGCCTTAGTTACAAAGCTATCCATATTCACTGTTAGATGAAAACCTGATTTAGATTCAAGCTAATATTTCTCAACCGTTAGATCGAAAACTTAGCTTGTCACACACACTTGGGTAGACATTTACTGGCTTTGTTAAAACCATGCCCAAACGTGTACGTGTATGTTGGTTCAACATAGTAACCCAAAAGGTTAACCATATGAGCAATTTATATTAACCTAGTTCTTCTTCACCATAACTAGTTCAATTGACTCAAATGAACTAGTTAGAGAGTTGTTCAATTGCTATGAGATCTTATGTAACTACATAAGACACAATTGAAACAAAGATGATTCGATTCGATGAATCGGCTCATGAACTTTATAGCCACGGTTTGCATAAAGCATTCCTTAGTAATTTAAGTTTCATGTTCAGAGCATATCTTTAGATCATAACCACTTAAGCTCACAAACAAGTTCGCGGACTTAAGGCAACCGGCAGAGTTTTCCAAACTCAGGAGAAAATCTCGGCAAAGAGACTTCCGCCAGTTCGCGGACTAGGTTCGCGGAATGAGTTCGCGGAATAAACACGCAAACGAGTTTCTGGAAAATCCCAGCAGAAATTCTCGGCAAGAGAACTTCCGTCAACTCGCGGACTGAGTTCGCAAACTGAGTTCGGGGACTTGGCAAAGCCAATTCCTCCTGTTTCTCTCAATCAACAAAGTTCGAAAACTTTGGATTAAGGAATACATGGTTATGTAATCTAAACTCTCATTCCAATCATTGAGACATTCTCAGAGGACGTTATATAGCTGTTATTCACAGACCGTTTCACGTTAGAGCAATTCTCAAAGTAATTGAAACTTTTCATGACTTTCATCACTAGGTGAACATAAACTTGATCAAAGCGAAACGCTTTACCAACACATGATTTCGAGAAAAAGATAAGTAGTGAATACTCAGCTCGAAATGTCAAATGTGTATGATCCAGTCTATATAGCATACGACTTTTTGTCTCATAAGAAGTAAGAGATAGAATAGATAGACTTTTGAGTGATAGATAAGTTCAAGTCTCCACATATATTTTTGTTGATGAAGTTCCACGGTTCCTTGAGTAGATCTTCGTCGTTGTATGATGAATCGCTATGAAGTCCTTGAGCTCAACTACACTCTTGTATCCTAGTCCGAGACTTAGCTATAATAGACTAGAAATCAAGACTCATAGTTTTGATCACTAACATTGACAAACATGCTTGATATAGCAACGCATGCGAGGTCGACCAAGCTATGCTCTAACACTAACCACAAGAGAACCCATGATTAATTTAATCGACAAATGCTCAACATAAGTGAACTTATGGAGACTTAAAATATACAATTAGATTAACCACAAGAGAACCCATTATTAATCTAATCTAAATACACAATCAAACTAATCACAAAAGTAATCAATTTAATTGGTCGTGCTTGACATAAGAAAACTTACGGAGCAACAACTAAATAACCAAACAAGATGATTAATTTAGTTGAAAATGCTCGACATAAAGTACCTCACAGAACAACAACATAGCTAATCATAAGAATAGTAAACCTGGTCGTTCAATGCTCAACATAAGACACTTTACGGAGCCTCACAATAATACATAAAATATGGATCAGGGAAGATCAATTACTGCGGAATACACAAGGATTCATTCTATTTTCCATCAATATTCGCATAACGACATTCAATAGACATAATCCTTGAAAACAAAAGATTTTAACCTATCTTCCATCAATAATTGACATAATAGGCTTAACTTTTGTATTTGTCAAAAGTATATTCATTCTTTTATCAATACATGCATATCGACATATGGAAGACTTTACTTTTAACAAGGTATGGGATAGTCATAGTTCACGGACGCAAACACACATATCCCATAATAATATTGCAATATATAAAATCATAAAGATTAATACTACAAAAATCATCTTCCAAAAAAATTTAGAATTTAAATCAATAAATCTAAAAACATGAAGATGAAAATGTTGGACATAGCTATGTGTAATCAAAAAAATGGCTATTCCAAACTCTAGTTATTCTTCTAAGAAAAACAAGAAAATTGAAAATTTACTAGGCAAATAAAAGAAAATCAAAGTTCGTTGAGAACCTCATATCTTTCAATGAATCTATCAAAGAAGGTATCATTGATTTCCTTTATTCTCTTGACTGTAGACACAACATGTTCATGAGTTAGAACACTAACTTTGCGATCAACAACCCGAGCAAGTTGTCTAGCCTTGGTGCAGTCCATGATGAGCTTCTTTTGATTCTGTATCAGAATATTCTGATTAGCAAGGATTCTAGCCTGACCATCCAAGAGTTGGTTTATTTGCAGTTGAAGATTTGCAAACTCGACCTTTGAATCATTTTGAACACGAATCAAATCCTTGACCGAATCATCAATCCAGGAGTTGTGATCCTTTCTTTCAAGCATATTCTTTAGAACCAGCCCTTGAATTGACTCACATCCTTGAGCGTCTTCCTTCATATCAAGATGCACTATCTCTTGAGATTTTGCAGAGTTCTCCATATAAATTTTGTTAGGGATGGAGACACACAATATAGAGTAATATATATGTGTATGAAAACAGGAGAATGAAACTCTTATTTTTGGAAACCCTAAGAACTCTCAAGAGGAGGACGCGGACGTTTGTGGATCGTTAGCAAAAAACAAAAAAACTCAAACTGAAATAATATACAACATACTTGAGTGTTTCTCAATAAATTTCCTTGCACCTCTCAAGTTAGAAACAAGGAAAAGAATACCTGGAGTCAGGTGGTAAAGTGGAAATTAATCCCACTGTGATCATCGAGAAAGGAGTTGTATATATCATCTGAAAGTTTGAACTTCGTGTTCTTCTCCTTTCTTCGGTTGTCTTTCATTCCAGAAGAGTAAGACACGGTGTGTTTATCATATCCGTCGGAAGGCTTTCTCTGAGGACTAAATCTAGGACCTCTTGCAACTGGTTCAAGAGGATCAGAATAGATAGGAATCCATTTTCTAGACTTAGATTTACCAGAAACAGTCTTATAAACACAGAGAATGCTTTTGTTGGCAGCACAAGAATTTATACCACTAGAATGCATTTGAATCCTGTGATGATTTCTAGGAAAGAGATCATATTGATAAGGTTTCTGGTTTTATGTGAATATGAGATTCACTGGAGTAGTCGACGGAATATTTATTCCATTGACAGTGGAAAGAAGAAAATTATGAAGTTTAGAATTTTTTTTCCTCCTGGAAAAACAATGGATAGTATAGTGATTCTTTTTCCCACAGAAAGTGCAGGTTCGTGGAGGAGAAGCAATAAACGACACCTGTTTCAACTTCATAGCCATATGAGAAGATTGCAAGTTATGTAAAACTTTCTTGACACAACCTTCTTCTGGAAGATCCTTCATGTACTGCAATCCAGAAGAGTTTCTCCTTAAGACAGAGTTTTCCTTTTCCAAGGATCTGCACTGTTCATTGGCTAGAGTAAGGGATGCTTCTAGTTTTTACTTTTCTACATGAATCCTGTTAAGCTCTGATGAATGTGTCTTGATCAAACGTTTCTCTCTAACTGAGTCTTCCTTAACAATATCCTCAAGAACACTAATCTTTTCACGCTGTTGAGTAGTTTCTTGGAGAAGTTTTTCAATATTCTTAGAGAAGGACTCAATGATGCTGTAGAGTTCATGTTCTCAATCAAGAGACTTTTCAAATTCATCAATAAGCTGATCATGATCCTGAAAATCAATGATCTCAGTAGAATTTTTTGAGATTCTGGTGAGCTTCATTTCAGCTTTTGCCATAGTGCCCAATGTCTCATCAGAGAGACAGATATGTCATCACAAGATCGGACAATCTTCTTACCTCGGGATTCGGAAGAATCATCTAAGGAGTAATCCTTTGAGGTATTCCCAAGATATTTGGCATAGTTAAAAGCTTTAGAAGACATCTTGGTATGCGTAAGCGTCAAAGATTCTGTCCTCAGACTCAGATTGCCACAAACACAGACTTGTAAGGTTTTTTAAGCATGTTTGCCTGCTCTGATACCAATTGAAAAAGTGGGGGTACAACAACCACACCCAATATTTCGTTTAGCAATATGTATGGACAAACTCCAATATGCTTTCTAGAGAATCAACTAGACAGTCAGACTCAATCTAGATAAAAAGTATATCAAAGAGTTTATATATCAATCTCTCGATTTGATATATACTCAAGCAAATAGAAATCTGCGAGTCTTTATCAAATACTAGAGAGATAACTTGGATGGTACCAAAGACCAATATCCAAGTGTCAATCAATTTAAATCAACAACCAAAAGGTCAGATATTCTAATTGATTGAACAACGCACAACCTGTGATATTTCAATTATATAACAAAATATAACGCGGAAAAGAAATAACACAGACACCATAATTTTGTTAACGAGGAAACCGCAAATGCAGAAAAACCCCGGGACCTAGTCTAGATTGAACATACACTGTATTAAGCCGCTACAGACACTAGCCTACTCCAAACTAACTTCGGTCTGGATTGTAGTTGAAACCCAATCAATCTCACACTGATCCAAGGTAAAGTTATGCTCATACGTCTCTGATCCCAGTAGGATTTTGCGTACTTGATTCCCTTAGCTGATCTCACCCACAACTAAGAGTTTCTACGACCCAAAGTCGAAGACTTTAATAAACAAATCTGTATCACACAGAAAATTCTAAGATAATAGATAAATCCGTCTCCCACAAATATACCTACGAGTTTTGTTCCGTCTTTTGATAAATCAAGGTGAACAGGAACCAATTGATAAACCGAACTTATATTTCCGAAGAACAGCCTAGTATTATCAATCACCTCACAATAATCCTAATCGAAGCGGCGTAAAAAGATATTGTGGAATCACAAACGATGAGACGAAGTGTTTGTGATTACTTTTCTATCTTTCTTATCGGAGATATAAATATCGAGCCAATTATTACAATTGTACTCGTAACGATAGAAGACGCAAGATCAGATCACACAACTACAAGAAAAGTAGTATCGGTATGGCTTCACAATCCCAATGAAGTCTTTAAGTCGTTAACTTGGTTTTAGAAGAAGAAACCAAAGGTTAAAGGAGAATCGACTCTAGCTATGCAACTAGTATCACACGTAAGGTATGGGGATTGGGTTCCCATTTGCTAGAGTTCTCCTTTATATAATCTTTCAAATCAGGGTATGCAATCAATGTTAGCTTGGTAACAAAGCATTCAATATTCACCGTTAGATGAAAACCTAATTAGATTCAAGATAATATTTCTCAACCGTTGGATCGAAAACTTAGATTGTTACACACAAATGAAATGTCCAATTTTGGGTTTATGTGGCCGTTCCCAAACATTAACATTTGTTGGTTCAACAATAGTTAACCAAATGGTTATCCATATGATTACTTTCATATCCACCATATTCTTCTTCACCATAAATAGTTCAAATGACTCAAATGAACTAGTTAGAGAGTTGTTCAATTGCTTAGATCTTATGTAACTACACATGACACAATCGAATCAAAAACGGTTTTATTCACTCAAATCGGTTCATGAACTTTGTAGGCACGGTTTGCAAAAGCATTCCTTAGTTTATATAAACATGAGTTCAAGAACAACCGATTTTAGATATAACCTGCTCAAGTTCGCGGACTTAAGATCACGGAAGGAGTTCACAAACTCCAGCAGAAATTCTCGGGTCCAGAACTTCCGCCAGTTCGCGAACTGAGTTCGTGGACTGAGTTCGCAGACTTGGCTCACGCCACATCCCGTTTCTCCTGATCAACAAAGTTCGCAAACTTTGGTTCGAGGAATAAGGACTTATACATATATGTGTTTCCAAAACAATGCTTATATCCTACCAATGTTATGTAATCTAAACTCTCATTTCAATCATTGAAACATTCTCAGAGGACGTTACATAGCCGTTATTCACAGACCATTTTTCGTCAGAGAGATTTCCAAAGTGATTGAAACATAACATGACATTTGTCACTAGGTAAAGATGAATTTGGCTAAAGAGAAAGCTTACCAACATATATGTCGAGAAATAGATAGGCGAGTTACACTCGGCTCGAAATAACAAATGTGTATAATGAAAGTATATATATCAAAACTACTTTTGTCTCAAGAATAAGAGATAAAGTAGATAGACTTTTGAGTGACAGATAAGTTCAAGTCTCCACATACCTTTTAGTCGATGAAGATCCACCAGTTCCTTGAGTAGTCCTTCGTCTTGTATGATGATTGCCATGGAGTCTTGAGCTCAACTACACTTTCTATCCTAGTCCGAGACCTTTAGCTATATAGGCTAGAAATCAAGACTTATAGTTTTGATCACTAACATTGACAAACATGCTTGAGATAGCAACGCATGCGAGTTCGACCGAGCAATGCTCTAACAGGTTCAGACTTAACCAAACACAATAGGACTACTATCAAGTAAATAAGAATTAACGATTGTGTATTTACTTTAAATTATAACAACAACAATTATAATTGCGGAAAATAAAAGTAAAAGACACAACAAGATTTTGTTAACGAGAAAACCTCAATTACAGAAAAACCCTGGGACTTGTCCATAATTGAATACTCTCAGGATTAAGCCGCTATAAAAAATCAAACCAACTTCGTATAGTTGAGACCAAGCAACTAAACATATGGTTCACCTAGTGCCGTCTGTATTCCCACGCCTCCGACTTTTAATAAGTCACGTACTTGGAACAATTTATTTGGTTCGTATTCCAAACAGTAAAGGAGCAACAAATCTGTTCGGTAACAACTCTTTTCAACCAAGTGATATGAGTTCGACAAAAGGATCTTCCGTTTATCCCAATAAACTCCTTTGTCAGGTCCTTAGATCTATCTAATAACAACTACCTAAGTAATTGTCAAGATTTTGCAATCAATACTTTTAATCACAAAGAATTGTATTGATGCCGATCTACTCAACTAATCAATCCAATCTACCACAAGGATAAACCGATTAAAGTTGGATCCTCTTTACCCGAAACAAGTATTGTGCATACCAAAGATTATGAACCCAAATCAGAGATCTTCAAAGTCTTCTTTGTCTTCAAATCTTCTTAGATCTTCAATAAACACCTGCACACAATCAACTTGAATCTCTTGTGATTAATCACACACAGAACGGAGTCTGTTAACAATGAATTATCACAAGACATCTTTAGATCTACAAACAGTCTAAAGATCCCCGTAGAAACTTCGATCTAGTTTGAGTGAATCTTATATCAGAAGAGAAGATTCTCAAGCATAAACGAACTAGGTGCAATCAAAGTTCAACAACCTTTAGTCAATCAAATCGATCAAAAACTGATAATAAACCGCAATTATCTAGTTTCCCACCAACGGTACTAATAGAGATTCTCAATCCCAAAGAAGTCTTTAAACCGAGCGGTCATAAGAGATTTCGCCTAATTAGGTTACTTTCCTCTCCGAATAGGCGGCTCCACCAGTGACAACACAACTAGGTAGTTTTGTTGGCTCTGAGGATTAGTTTGCTCGAAATGAAAACTTTGATATTTATAGACCAAGGAAGTTTGGACACCAAGGAATTTCCAAAACCGAAAATATTCTGAAGATATGCAATATATTTCCAAATTCGGTTTTCATAATTCCTGGAAATGCTTTGTCCAAATATTGACCGAAATCTCTTAGAAAATCTCCAACTAGTAAATGCACATTACTAATTTTTATTTTCCAAATAAAAAATTAAAAACCATAATTAAAAGATTCTCAATTTATTTTCGATCCGGGATTCTCCTTTGGCCATTAAGGAATATTCTTTGAACAATAAAAGAGAAGCGTTACTACACATGTTCAAAGTATGTCGACATCTTTACTTTGTAAGTCCTCTTTCATACTTACACTCTTGGAATCGATTTTCCACACTTCCAAACAGGTTTAGAATTGGTTCATTTTACTTCCAAGAACTATGTGATTGATTTAGCCTATCAAATCACCAAACATGGGTTTCACAGTTCTACCAAAATAAGTTTCGGTTCTACCTCCATGTGGTATTGGAATTAGTCACACTAGATTTCCAAATTCGGTTGACTAGGTACTAGGATCGGTTCCCACATATATATGGTATCTAACTAGTATTTGTTGCACATGTCCATAAGATCGGTTCCCAATCTAAAAATGTGTTGCACATGTACATAAGATCGGTTCCCAATAACTAGAAACTTGCTGCACCTCATACAATGATCGATTCCCCTCTTATGATCGGTTGCACCTCTTACTAGGATCGGTTCCCCTTTGCCTAGAGTTGGTCATACCAATAACACTAAATCGATCATACCATCTCAGGTGATTACTTAAGATCAGTTTCACTCATAAAAGTCGTACCAATATAAAAGTCAGGCCTTGTGAATAGTTTTACCAAGAACCTAAACAAGTCATGAGCGGTTATACTAATCACACATATTGGTAGTTCAAAAGATATGCAATCAATAACAATACCAATAAGCCTAGCGATTTCCCTTTCAATTCACAAAACAAGTTCATGAATTTACTTCCTTTAAACGAATGTAAAACATTGTTTCCTAGGATGAAATCTTCACCTCATACCCATGCATAATCACAATAGCATTCAAACATTTATGTTTATGTCTTATATGCGAAGTTCAAAAGATAAGCGTTATACTTCGTATTGTATTCCTTAATACTACGTCTAACTAGAGTATAATCATTAATAGCTTCGCAGTTATGTTTTCAATATGCACGAGTTGAAAGATACGTTAGGGAATGAAACAGTTCGAGTCAAATATTACTAACCTCAAGTGGAAGGATGATGTTGTCGTTGTAGCTTCGTACTTCTTCACATTCTTCAAGTATTCACGTAATACTTGTAATGTCTCATATCCTAATACTTTCAAGCTAACCTATACGAAGTTGACTCTAGTACATAATCAAGCGACTCTTTAAATGAGTTTTGATTCACTAAAATATGACAACCAAACTTGACATACCAACGCTTGGTGAGTTCAACCGAGCTATGCTCTTACAACACCCATGATTATTTTAATCGGAAATACTCACATAAGAGAACTTACGGAGCCGCACAGTATTTACATAAAGAATATGGATCAGGGAAGATCAATACTGCGGAATAAGCAAAGATTCATTTTATTTCTCATCACCATTTGGACAATGACATATAATAGACTTAATCTTTGTAAACAAAAGTTCATCCATTCTTCCATCAATATTTGCATAATGACATAAAAGGCTTAACTTTCGTTTGTCAAAAGTTCATTCAATCTTTTATCAATACTTGCATATCGACATATGAAAAACTTAACTTTTGACCATGTATGGGGCAATCATAGTTCACGGACACAAACACACATATCCCATTACAAATTGTAATATATGAAACCATAAAGATTAATACTGCAAAAGCACCTTCCAAATAAGATTTAGAATTTAAACAAATAAATCTAAAAACATTGCAAGATGAAAACGTTGGACATAGCTATGTGTAATCACAAAAATGGCTATTTCAAACCCTAGTTATCCTTCTTAAAACACAAGAATAAATTCTCATAAAAAGTTTTCCTAGGTAAAATAAGAAAATCAACAAGCTAATAAACAAAGAAAGACTCTTAAACCACCAAAAACGAACACAAACTGAAGTCAAATAGACGTTTCAGAATCCTCACGAGCCTTGAGATCTTTGAGCTTGTAGTTGACAGCATCCACTGCATCTTCAGAGAAGATATCCTCATTGAAAAGTTCTTTAACATGTGTCTTTATGAGACCAAGGTCAGAAGTAACCTTTTTCAACTCAGTTCTTAACACATCAAGGCACTTCATAGTATCAAGGAGTTGCACTTTTGCTTCCTCAAAGCATTTAAGAAAATCAAGAACCACTTCAGTAGAAATTTCTTCATCGTCCTCAATATCTGAGTAATTATCAGGAGATTGAGAAAGAGACCCCTCAACTTCTACAAAGGTTCCCTTCTTTACATCGAATTCGAAATATACAGCATTATCAACAAAATCCTCTGGCAGATCCCAAGAGCAAGAAGGAGAATCCATTGATAATAGAAAACATAGAGTAAGGTAACTCAACTCAATAGGAAAGGTATATAAATGATTTCGGAAAGCCTTAGGGTTTTCAAAGTCGGTTCGTGACCAGTAACATGGGTACCCGTATGAACACACACTTGACCCAAAGAATCAAATCCACGAAGAAAAACAAGTCAAGAAAACGATCTGAAAAATATTTTTCTCAGTGAGAAGATTCCACACTTCTTAGCTCGATAAATTTTACATTCTCATTAGAGAAAAATTCAGAGCATAAGAGTAGCAACTTTTGACAAAATAAACAATACGAAAAATCTTGAAAACATTTGACACAATGACAAATACTTATGAAAACATGCTCGTAAATGATAATCCGGCTAGGAACGAAAAGAAAATAGCTAGAGAATCAAGAACACTTTGCCATCAAGTATACCTGATAATATCTCACCCAACCAGTTTTTTTGTGAGTGAGATCTCAACCTTGTGATTAATTAGCACATGTATGAGCTTTAAGCTCATCAAATGAAAGTTGTTTTTGGTTAAACCTCTTTCTCCGAGTCTTTGGAGGAAAACCGTTATGATGCGAAAAGTTATCATAAAACATATTATCATCAAAATACGACTCATATGTTGATTCTTACCCAGAGAATTTTGCATAGAGTGATTCGACAACCTGTTGATAATTTCTTTATCACCTTCTATTATCATTTTTAGGTTGTCTTCCAACTCTCCGTTGCTTCTTTCTTCTTGTACCTTTTTCACATCATGAACAACATAATCTCCCTTCTTAATTGAAGAATATCCATGAGTTCTTCTTCGACGAAATGGTTTAGGAAAACTGTGTCGCATTTGACTTTCCTGGTGGGGTACATAGGGTAAGTACTAAAACCAATTAGTTTAGACATACAAATGTCAGTTACGCCTTTGAGAACTAGATCCAACGTGTGTTGAAGACGAATAATAGATTGTCATTCAACCTAGGATTCCTTTTTTGTTCAACATGTCCTCTTGAATCACAAAAGAGACACACTTTCTGATCACCTGAGCGATTAGACAGAACAATCTTGGTACCATCGTTGGGAGACTTCTTCCTTCCATATGATGTGAATATTCCTTGATTAGAGGAAGACATAAACACATCTTTTCTAACAGGAAGGGACTTCAATTTTGCTTCTGGGACTGAATTTTTTACATTTACATCAGAGCAATTGGTATAGTGGACTCTTTGGAACATTCTTGAACAGAGAGTTTGCGAAGAATAACTTGAGGCGTTTTCCTCTCGAAGGACCTTTAGAAGAGAGTCACGCTCATTTACCATACCTATTAGGACATTTACTTTGTGTTTTAACCGGGTGACATCATCAGTCTGTATTCTAACAAGTTTTAGAATCACAACACTCTCTTTGGATGTTTCCCTTTCAACTTCAGAGTCAGACCCGTCAATAAGAAAATCGGGGTAACACTTGTCAATGGAAGTCTGTTTCATTGGAACACTAGGTTCATCTATATTAATAGATTTTATAAAAACATAATTTTTATTTCTGGTAATGCATTTATCAGAGACAACACTTATGTACATAGAGTCAGATCGCTACAAACACAGACTTATGAGGTCTTAAACGTGTTTGCCTGCTCTGACACTAAGTGAAAAAGTGGGGGTACGACAACCTCACCCAATATTTTGCTTAGCAATCTGTATGGACTAACCCCAATATACTTTCAAGAGAATCAACTAGACAGTCAGACTCAATATTAAGAAAAGTATATTAAAGAGTTATATCTCAATCTCTCAATTCAATCCGCAATAAACAAATAATAATTTGCGAGCCTGATTGAATATAAGAGAGATAAACTTGAACGGTACCAAAGACCAATGTTCAAGGATCAATCAATTTCAATCAACAACCAAAGGTTGGATTTACCAATTGATCTTAACGCACAACCTGTGATATTTCAATTATATAACAAAATATAATGTGAAAAGGAAACAACACAGACACCAGAAGTTTTGTTAACGAGGAAACCGCAAATGCAGAAAAACCCCGGGACCTAGTCCAGATTGACCACCACACTGTATTAAGCCGCTACAGATACTAGCCTACTACAAACTAACTTTGGTATGGATTTTAGTTGAACCCCAATCGGTATCACACTGATTCAAGGTACAGTTGCGCTCCTTACGTCTCTGATCCCTGCAGGATACTACGCACTTGATTCCCTTAGTTGATCTCACCCACAACTAAGAGTTGCTACGACCCAAAGTCGAAGACTTTAATAAACAAATTTGTATCATACAGAAAAGTCTACGATAATAGATAAATTTGTCTCCCACAGATGAACCTATGAGTTTTTGTTCCGTCTTTTGATAAATCAAGGTGAACAGGAACTAATTGATAACCCGAACTTATATTCCCGAAGAACAACCTAGTATTATCAATCACCTCACAATAATCTAAATCGTATGGTAGCGAAACTAGATATTGCAAAATCATAAACGATGAGACGAAGATGTTTGTGATTTCTTTTTATCTTGCCCTATCGGAGATATAATCTCAAGTCAATTATTCAATTGAACTCGTACGATATAAAATGGCAAGATCAGATCGCTCAACTACAAGAGAAGTAGTTTCGTTTGGCTTCACAATCCCAATGAAGTCTTTCAGTCGTTAACCTACAGTAGAGCTGGTAAACGGGCAGGTCGGGGCTGGCTTGTTACGGGTTACACGGGTACGGGTTAACACAATCCAAAGCTTGCGGGCTGCTACTCTTCACGGGTGGTCATTTCTCTAACCCGCACTCGTAACGGGTAAAGCTTGCGGTCTCACGGGTTAGCTGGTTTCTAGTGAGTCAACTCGACAGAAACGGATTTTGACAAAGTTTCCTTTGTTTTTTGGTTATTGTCGGCCACATTCAGACCATCTAAAGATCCTTCCTGCAACCTAACATTCATCAAATTTGAACTCAATTCAATCAACGGATTCAACACCAATGAAATTTACTCATCTTCTCAAACGGGAAAAGGGAAAACAAATAATAGGTTTTTACTGTACAGGGAATTGAAAATCATTGGTTCCACAAAATCAAACAAGAAAATGCTAGAAATCTAGCTCCAATTCACAATAAAAGCAGACTACGTATTCTTGCTATAAGCCTCTAACCTTCATCAATCTCTTCAATATTCATCTTCAAAAGAGAACAACAACTTCTTGTTCTTATACAACAGAAAATTTTCATAGTACTGACCACCACCTCATACAAATTGTACATAATCAAACTAGTACATACAAATTGAATCACAACCCTAGTCTTCTTCTTCTATCATAAACTCAATTCTCTTCTCAATTTCATAAAACCACAAACTCAATTGAAGCCCTAATTTCTTCTAGATTTCTCAATTCCAGTTCTTCACTGAAATTAACCCTAACTATTAGTATGAATGTATGATAATCTTTTTCTTCACATTCTACTTTTAAAACCCACCCTTAATCACTCAGTTTCACTTCCAATCTCCAAATCAGAACCCACATCAGTAGCCGACAAGATCACTAGAACTCAACCCAAAAACAAAAAGAAAAAGAAAAGTGAAGAAGCAAATAGCCACATCAGTTACTTGAGCTTAGATCCATTATTGTTAAGCTTAGATTTACACATGCAAAGAAGAACAAATGAATAAAAGAAAGAAAAAAAAAGATGGAGGTGGTGCTGGATGCGCAGAGGAAGAGAGCAGAGTGGAGAAGAAAGAAGATATGAAAGAAAGAAAACAATTTTTTTAGGGTTTATTGAGTTTTATATCACAAACGAACGAACAGGATTAAAGGTAGTAATCATACGGTTGAATTATTAGGAGCGGACAGGTTGACAGGTTTAACCCACGGATTTACGGGACGGGACGGGTTAACCCATTTTCTCACAAGCCGCTAATTCTCCAACCCGCGCCCGGCTTGTTTAGGGCCAAGCCGGGACGGGCGCGGGTTTTTCACGGGCCGGGCGGGTCAACCCGTGGGTTTTTGGCTGGTTTGCTAGCTCTAACCTACAGGGTCTCGAGAAGAAACCTAAGGTTAAAGGAGAATCGACTCTAGCAAAACCAACTAGTATCACACAGGAGGTGTGGGGATTAGTTTTTCCAGTTGCTAGATGTCTCCTTTATATAGTTTTCAAATCAGGGTTTGCAATCCAAGTTACCTGGGTAACAAAGCATTCAATATTCACCGTTAGATGAAAAAACTGATTTATTCAAGCTATTATCTTTCAACCGTTAGATCGAAACTTAGATTGTCACACACAAATGAAATGTATTCATTTAGTAATTGCTTGTTGTGACAAACAATTTCCATTCTCTTATCTATCCATGTGATTTCAGTATGCGAGTGTTGTGACAAACGTTGCAAAAAGTACGATGACTATCTTAGTAGAGTTTTGCAATCAGGTTGAATGTCACACGTAAGTAATTGCTTGTGTGTGATGATTGGAATGTATGTGGGATGTTTGTAGCTAAAGAACATATGCAAGCTAATTATTTGGCTTTTTTCTTTGTGTCTATCCTTAGTGGTTCTTCCAAGGCGATAAATTGGAGTAGGTTTTGTGTGTATACCTCTTGTAAACCCTCACGAGACTATAACTCGTCCACTATGGACACCTAGGGGTTTAAAGGCCTATTATTCATGCTAAGAGTAAATGTATCCTCATGACATGGAGTTTTTGTATTTAGGATTATTTCATTTAGTTTGCTCGAGGACTAGCAAAATCTAAGTGTGGGGGAATTTGATAAGTGCATAATTCATATGATTTTAGTGTCCATTTCATACTTGTTTTAGCTATTATTCTTGCATGTATTCGTATTATTACCATTGTTTTCTATTATTTGTCTCTATTAGGTGAATCATCCAAAAAGGAGATACAAAGTTCTGAAAAGATCTAAGAAGAGAAGTATCCCAAGTATCCAAGTGCCCAAGTCCAAGAGAAGTGGAAGAAGTGCGACGAAAAGGAGCAAAACACACATAATCAAGAGAAGGTCCAAAGACCGATCTTAACTCATTCAAATTAAGGATTTCTCATCACTATCTTGAATATAATTGAAATATAAAAATAATGCAAAAAGAATGAGGTTATTCCGAATCCGGATGAAGAAGTTGTGGCCAAAACAGTTTCATTGAAAACCGAAGATAGTGCAGTCCGCGAACTGGGTTTGCGGACGGGGTTCGCCGACTTGTTTCCGAAAATATATGATGTAATTTGAAGTTTTAGGACTGGTTTTGCGCACTTAGATAATGGGAAACGTGTATTCACTCCTTGGAAGACCTAAGGGCACGTTTGGTTTCGTTAGTTCGTGTTTTCGGGTCGGGTTCCTAAACCTAACTAAATACTTGGAGACCAAGCAATGTAAACCTATAAAAAGGTATTAGGTTATGTAAAATCTCATCTATCATCGAATCTCATATCACAAGTTCTATATCAAAACCTAGGGTTTACCCCTTTAGGGGGAAACCACCATTATTCATCTTCTTTGTAATATGAGTAGCTAAATCCTTTGTTGATTAAGGATGAATTCAATGTTCTAAGCATGAAGCTTTATTAATAATACAAATCTATTGAGAGTTTTTATCATCATCGTTTGTCTTTACTATATCTAGGGTTTATGAGTGATTCTTAGATTGATTTGGAGTGCACGCTAGATTAGTCTATTGATTGTTCTATTGCTAGTAGAAGTTATGAGATAAGTAATCGTCGATTAACTCTCTATACATGTAGAAATCACGAAACCTTACAAAGGGATTCTGTGGAGCAATCGTGTGTGAAGACAACACCAGCAAGTAAACCTTGATCTAAGAGTTTAACTACTGGAATCAACCTAAATTCACAAAGCTTAAGGCGTTCAATTGGATTACACCTTGAGTGATCTACTACTTGGTGGCTCGTTGGACAGAATCTGGTAGTCGAGAACTTCCGTATCCAGTGATTGAAGGAGTTTTGGGGATAACACTGATCTAGATGTTATTCTACGGTTCGTGATGAATGGTTCTTACGAAAGATAGATAAGTATATTAATCCAGTTATCGCTTGGTAACGGCGAAGGATTCCTTGATCATCCATTTCATCTTATTGTCTTTATATTTATCTTAAAACCAAAACCCCCCTTTGTTATTTACTTTATTTTGCTGATCAAATAACTTATCAATTACACAGCTCTCTGTGGGAACGATCTCTTACTACCGCTATATTACCAGTTAATTAGTGGGAAATATATTTATTAATTTGTTGAGCCTACAACAGCCCATACATAAAGCTTACCAACACATATTTCGAGAAAAAGATAGGCGAGTAAACTCGGCTCGAAATAGCAAATATGTATGTATGAAAACTATCATACTTATAAGACTATTGTCTCAAGAGTAGGAGATAGAGTAGACTTTTGAGTGATAGATAAGTTCAAGTCTCCACATACCTTTTTAGTCGGATGAAGTTCCACTGGTTCCTCGGGTAGTTCTTCGTCTTCGTAAGATGATCACCATGGAGTCTGGAGCTCAACTACACTTAACTATTCTAGACCGAGACATAGTCATAAGTAAACTAGAAATCAAGACATATAGTTTTGCTCACTAATATTGAAAAACATGCTTGAGATAGCAACGCATGCGAGTTCGACCGAGCAATGCTCTAACAATCTCCCCCTTGTCAATTTTAGTGACAAAACTATCAATGCGTATGGATTACAAAATAGATAAAACTTTGTAGCTTATCGTCCACATGCTTGATCTCCTTGGTGCTTCAACATCACTCGAAAACTTCATCTTTTCCAAGTACTCCCATGATTCCATAGATGTTCAGTATCATAGTTGTTGAAGTTCTGTAACCATAACAATGAGAAAACAAAAGCTCTCGATCATTGTTATACAGTGTCATAATATTATTACACAACATCAAAGTTATTATATCACAACTTCGACAACAATACTATGGTGATATGTATCACTCCCCCTTAGTCAATACTTCGTCTCGACACGCAAACGACTCCACCTTACATAATGATCCGAAAACCATATGTATTTGTAGTGTGAACTACATATTAATTCTCCCCCTTTTTGTCAATAAAATTGGCAAAGGTACGAAAACGGGATCCTAATAAAATTTTCATGGAGACACTTCAAGACCAAAGAAAAGTACATATCAACTTTGTTTAGATGCAATCATAAAGTCGAAACTAAATGCATTCATCATGGAGTTTATAAAGATACAAGATAACTCCTCAAAAATTCCACAGCCACACTCCCCACAAAGATATGGAAATTAAGCGCAAGTTCAAAAGAACTCTCCCCCATTTTATGTCATTCTCGAAAGAACAACAAGAGCGACCTTACTTTTATAAGAAAAGATGGATTTCTTTGGACACCAAAAACCACAAAATGATTTTGTATCCAAAAATTCTCAATTAAACTAACCATAAGAGAACCCACGATTAATTTAATCGGAATGCACAACCAAATTAATCACAAACGAATCTATGATTTGTTTAGTTGGAAATGCTCACATAAGAAAACTTATGGAGTCGCACAGTATATACATAAAATATGGATCGGGGAAGATCAATACTGCGGAATATACAAAGATTCATTATATCTTCATCACTATTTGCACCATGACATACAATAGACATAATCTTTGTAAACAAAAGATTTTAACCTATCTTCCATCAAAGAATTGACATAATAGGCTTAACTTTTGTTTGTCAAAAGTTTATCGATCTTGTATCAATACATGCATATCGACATATGAAAGAGATAGATTTTAACATTGTATGGGACAATAATAGTTCACGGACGCAAACACACATATCCCATAACAAATTGCAATAATACCATAAAGATTAATACTGCAAACATCATCTTCCAAATCACTTTAGAATTTAAATAAATAAATTTAAAAACATTGCAAGATGAAAATGTTGGACATAGCTATGTGTACTCACAATAATGGTTATTCCAAACCCTAGTTATCCTTCTTAAACAAAACAAGAATAAAAAATCTCATAAGAAGTTTCCTAGGCATCAAGACAAACTCGTAATGCACATATAAGATGATTTGTCCTTAGAGGGTAGAATCAATCTTTTTCGTCCGGATTTGCACCAAATAGCTACCAAAGGCGTATAAAAAGATTTTCTTAACAAAGAAGAACATACAAATTCAATAACGACCATGCACAATAGTTCACATAAGATGATTGTGAAATTCAAGAATCCATAGCAAAGCGTACTACTGCCTATTCTTGAACTTCCTTCTCTGTGATTCACCAATATTGTTAGAGCATAGCTCGGTCGACCTCGCATGCGTTGCTATATCAAGCATGTTTGTCAATGTTAGTGATCAAAACTATGAGTCTTGATTTCTAGTATATTATAGCTAAGTCTCGGACTAGGATAGAAAAGTGTAGTTGAGCTCAAGGACTTCACGACGATTCATCATATAACGACGAAGATCTACTCAAGAAACCGTGGAACTTCATCAACGAAAAGGTATGTGGAGACTTGAACTTATCTATCACTTAAAAGTCTATCTATTCTATCTCCTATTTCTTATGAGACAAAAAGTCGTATGCTATATAGACTGGATCATACACATTTGACATTTCGAGCTGAGTATTCACTACTTATTTTTTTCCCGAAATCGTGTGTTGGTAAAGCGTTTCGATTTGATCAAGTTTATATTCACCTAGTGACGAAAGTCATGAAAAGTTTCAATTACTTTGAGAATTGCTCTGACGTGAAACGGTATGTGAATAACGACTATATAACGTCCTCTGAGAATGTCTCAATGATTGGAATGAGAGTTTAGATTACATAACCATGTATACCTTAATCCGAAGTTTTCGAACTTTGTTGATTGAGAGAAACCGGAGGAATTGGCTTTTCCAAGTCCGCGAACTCAGTTTGCGAACTCAGTCCGTGAACTGACGGATGTTCTCTTATCGAGAATTTCTGCTGGGATTTTCCAAAAACTCGTTTGCGTGTTTAGTCCGCGAACCTAGTCCGCGAACTGGCGGAAGTCTCTTTGCCGAGATTTTCTGCTGAGTTTGGAAAACTCTGCCGGTTGCCTTAAGTCCGCGAACTTGTTTGTGAGCTTAAGTGGTTATGATCTAAAGATGTGCTCTGAACATGAAACTTAAATTACTAAGGAATGCTTTATGCAAACCGTGGCTATAAAGTTCATGAGACGATTCGTCGAATCGAATCATCTTTGTTTCAATTGTGTCTTGTGTAGTTACATAAGATATCATAGCAATTGAACAACTCTCTAACTAGTTCATTTGAGTCAATTGAACTAGTGATGGTGAAGAAGAAGTAGGTTAATATGAATTGCTCAAATGGTTAACCTTTTGGGTTACTATGTTGAACCAACATACACGTACACGTTTGGGCATGGTTTTCACAAACCCAGTAAATGTCTACCCAAGTGTGTGTGACAAGCTAAGTTTTCGATCTAACGGTTGAGAAATATTAGCTTGAATCTAAATCAGGTTTTCATCTAACGGTGAATATGGATTGCTTTGTAACTAAGGCAAAACCCTGATTTGAAGGATATATAAAGGAGAAATCTAGCATTGTGAAAAACTAACCCCCACACGTCTGTGTGATACTAGTGCGCTCGCTAGAGTCGATTCTCCTTTAACCTTTTGTTTTTTTCTCTAAAACCAGGTTAACGACTTAAAGACTTCATTGGGATTGTGAAGCCAGACCGATACTACTTTTATCGTATTTGTGTGATCTGATCTTGCATCTTCTATCGTACGAGTACAATCTATTGATTGGATTGAGATCGTGAGAGTTCTCCGATAGGCAAGATAAAGAAGTCACAAACATCTTCGTCTCACTGTTTGTGATTCCTCGACAAACCGCTTGTGTAGTCAAGAAGGATTGTTGAGAGGTGATTGATTAATCTAGGTTGTTCTTCAGGAATATAAGACCGGATTATCAATTGGTTCCAATTCACCTTGATTTTATATCTTAAGACGGAACAAAACCTAGGGTTTCTGTGGGAGACAGATTTATCCTTTGATAGACTTTTCTGTGTGAGACAGATTTGTTTATTATCAAGTCTGCGATTTTGGGTTGCAGCAACTCTTAGTTGTGGGTGAGATCAGCTAAGGGAATCAAGTGAGAAGTATCCTTATGGGATCAGAGGCGTAGGAGTACAACTGTACCTTGAATCGGTGGGAGACTGATTGGGGTTCAACTATAGTCCAGTCTGAAGTTAGCTTGTAGTAGGCTAGTGTCTGTAACGGCTTAATACAGTGTGTATTCAATCTGGACTAGGTCCCGGGATTTTTCTGCATTTGCGGTTTCCTCATTAACAAAACTTCTGGTGTCTGTGTTATTTCTTTTCCGCATTATATTTTTTATATAATTGAAATAATACAGGTTGTGCGTTAAAGATCATCAATTGGAAATCCAACCTTTGGTTGTTGATTGATATTGATTGATCCTTGGACATTGGTCTTTGGTACCGTCCAAGTTATCTCTCTTTGATAAAGACTCGCATATTTCCATTTGCTTGAGTAAAGATCAAATCGAGAGATTGAGATATAAACTCTTTGATATATCTTTTTATTGATTGAGTCTAACTGTCTAGTTGATTCTCATAAAAAGTATATTAGAGTTTGTCCATATAGATTGCTAAGCGAAATATTGGGTGGTGTTATTAGACCCCTGCTTTTTCAATTGGTATCAGCGCAGGAAAACATGTTTAGGACCTAACAAGTTCGTGTTTGTAGCGATCTGATTCTATGGACAGAGGTGCTATCTCCTATTAACGTACCACTAGTCTTCGATGGCTCCAATTACTTATGGTGGAAAATTTCTATGCGAGCTTTTTTCGATCGCGTGATTTTCAATCATGGGTATACGTGGTTATTGGCTATGATGCTCCCGTTGTGGCAGTTGGTGATGTAAACGTTCCCAAACCTATTGGTGAATACACCGATGTTGAGATAACTGCTGCAAAGCAAAATTCCGACGGTTTGAATGCTATCATACATGCCATTACCCCAAATCTTCAGAATCATGTGACAAACTACACTAGATCTAAAGATGCTTGGGATATCTTAAAAACCGTATTTGAAGGCAACTCCAGTGAAAAGGATGCTAGGCTTCAAAACCTTAATTCCGATTGGGAGAACCTTCGTATGGCGGATGAAGAAACATTTGATGAGTTTAATCACAAAGTGTCTGAAATTGTTAATGCATCTTTTGGATTGGGTAAGACTATTCCTGAAAAGGACATTGTGATAAAAATTGTCAGATCGCTGCCATCTAGATACAATTCTAAGAAGCATGCCATCGTTGAGGGGAATAACCTCGATAATCTTTCAATAAACACCTTGGTTGGAAAGCTTAAGATCTTTGACCATGAGCATACATCCAAAGTCGGTAAGGATGTTGCTTTTAAAGCACAAAACAACACTAAATTACTTGTCAAAGGTAAGAGTGTTCATGTCTCTGAGGATGATCAGTCTGAGGATGATTTTTCGAATGACGATCTTGAAAAATCAGTCTCCTTGATCACAAGACAGTTTAGGGATCTTCTGTTGAAGAGAAGTAAACGGTTTTCAAGAGACAAACCTAAGTCATCAGACAAACCTCACGGTCGCGTACCTCCTAAAAACAGGGATGCTGACGAGGCTGATGACGAGGACATGCCTCAGTGCTTTAAGTGTAAGGGCTTTGACCATTTTTCTAACGAATTCCCAAATCGTAGAAAATACACTGGGAATAAAGGTCTAGTTGTAACACTTGATGAAATGTCTGAAACCTATGATTCCGATGAAGATAGGAAATCAAGTGTAGGGCTTCTTTGTGAAAACATTGATTTTGATACTTGTAGCAATACATATATCAACCTCAATGGGTTCGGAGAAGAGGGAAACCCAATCAAGCTGGAAGATTCACTGAATCCGATAACTGGAAACCTTATCAATGATGTTTCAGGATCAACTGTATGTCTAGCTGCTTGCACATCTCAGATGCCTGAATATTATCCAAGATTGACGTGCTCGTTTTGTTCGATGAAGGGACACGAACTATCAAGGTGTTACAAATACAAGCATCAAATAAGGCACGCCAGCAAACTTCAACGAAGAGCAGATCGATTAGCAAGAAAGCTGAAACTTGCTCAGAAGACCGCCGAGGTATGTAGGATCTTATCTTCGTCTAAGAAGTTGGTTTCCAAGGATAGAATAAGACCATTTGAAAAGAAAATATGGTCAAATTGTTTTGATAGACATAGATCAGAGGATTCCTCCCATGAAGAAAAAGATGGACAAATCGTTTTTCATCGCAACACAACTTGATTGTGTTGTTGGGAAAATCTTGTCTCATGTGCCTGTTCGAAAAGAGACAAGATTGAGTACTGATCCTGGCTTCAGAAAAGTTTTTCCTTCTTTTCTTAGATTTGTTATTTTTTTGTCTATCAAATAAAAAAAAGGGTTATTATCAACATTCTACTCTTTATAGGGTTTTAGAGTTGGGCGTATACGAACTTGTCAATAGGTTTCGAACCCTACATTCCTTTTTTCTGTTTGACATCCTTTATAAGACTGCTTGTTGAGTTAAGTGATTCCATCACACAAATCCAGTTGTTCATAACTGTTCTCAAAGCACTATGTCGTCAGATGGAAAGGATGTCAACATGATTGTTAAGTCTTCAATCAAGGAAAAAGAGAAATCTCATGTTTCTAAGTCCCTGAAAAGAAAAAGAAGGAATACAAGAAAACCCAGGGCTGTTCCTTCTAACTCTCAGAAGTTTTCCGATGTTCTGGATGAGTTAAAGGAAATAAGAAGGGAGATTTATGAAATAAAGACGTTCATGTCTAAATCTTTGGAAATTCAGAGGACCCTAATTCGACCTCTTCAGCCAAGACAGTTCGTGGGTATTGACACTTATCTCCGTGAACCTTATGTCCCGATGGTTGTCGATAACAAGGAGTTCGGGAATGATAAAGAATTTCTCAAAGGAATTGTTGCCTAGTATGTCTTCTTTTTGGATTAGTTGGAAGAATAACCAGTGCTTTGAATAGCAAAGATTGTGACTACACATAGCTGTTTTTGTTTTCATCTTCTTATGTTATTTTTTAGGTTTATTGGTTTTAAATTCTAAAAATATTTGGAGGATGATATTATTGCAGTATTAATCTGTTTTGAAGTATTGGAATATTTTTATGGGATATGTATTGTTTGCATCCGTGAACTTGAAGGTCCCATATTGTGTCAAAAGTAAAGTCGTTCATAAATTGATATTCGTATTGATGAAATGACGAATGTAATTTTGACAATTACAAAAGTTATGCCTATGCAGTCATTTATTTGATGGAAAATAGGATGAAATCTTTTGTTTGACAAGGATAAAGTCTATTATGTCGTTATGCAAATAGTGATGGAAAATAGAATAGATCCTTGTATGTTATCCACGGTATTGATCTTCATTGATCCATTTTGTTATGTTTTAACGTGAAGGCTTCATTGTGTATCTTATGTTGAGAACCTTACAACTATGTCGATTAATATTGGCCTTGTTGGTTGTTCCATGAGATGCTATATGTTGAGCATTCTTGAACTAAATTAATCATCTTGATTGGTTATTTAGTTATTTGCACCGAAAGTCTTCTTTTGTCGAGCAAAATCTTTTGACAATTAAATTGATTGCTTCGGTGATTAGTTTGGTTGTGTATTCCAATTAGATTAATTATAGGTTCCCTTGTAATTAATCTAGTTGAGTTTTTCATATATTCCACAAGTTCTTGTGTTGGGTATATGAACGGCTATACTAATCATGTTCTATTGGTTGATGTAGTCGTATATTCTGTAAGGTTTTCCTTATGTTGAGTATTTGAACGATTAAGGTAGTCATCTCCGTGTGGTTATCTTAGTCGTAGCTCCGTGAGTTTTCTTATGTTGAGCACAATCAATTAAATTGATCACTTTTGTGGTTTGATTTAGTTGTGTATTCCGATTAAATTAATCATGGATTTACTTGTGATTAATTTGGTTGAGTTTTGGATATAGAAAATCATTTCCATGGTTTTTGGTGTCCAATTGAAAAATCCTTCTTTTCTTTCGAAATTAAGGTCGCTCTTGTTGTTCTTTCGGGAATGACATCAAATGGGGGAGAGTTCTTTTGAACTTGTGCTTAATGGTAATATCTTGCGGGGTGTGCGGCTGTGGAATTTTATAGGGGTTATCTTGTATCTTAAAACTCCTTGATGAATGCATTTAGCTTAGGCTTTATGATTGCATCTAAATTAAGTTGGTATGTATTTTTTCTTTTAGTCTATGAAATGTCTCTTGTGGAAATTTCATTATGATCCCGTTCTTTTACCTTTGCCAATTTTATTGACAAAAAGGGGGAGAAATAATGTAGTTCACACTACAAATACATATGGTTTTCGGATCATTGTGTAAGGGGGAGTGGTTTCCATGATCAAGATGGAGTATTGACTAAGGGGGAGTGATACATATCACCATAGTATTGTTGTTAAAGTCGTGATGCAATTGGACTTTGATGTTACATAATGATACTATGACACTGTATAATAATGATCGAGAATCTCGATTTTTCTCATTGTTATAGCTACGGATCTTCAACAACGGTGGTGCTAAACTTACAACCTTTGGGATCATTGGAGTACTTGGAAGGACGAAGATTTCAAGGAACGTTGAAGATTAGACTATGGAATAGGAGCCACTAAAGTTTATCTTTTTTGTATTCCATATGTATTAATAGTTTTGTCACTAAAATTGACAAAGGGGGAGATTGTTAGAGCATAGCTCGGTCGACCTCGCATGCGTTGCTATATCAAGCATGTTTATCAATGTTAGTGATCAAAACTATGAGTCTTGATTTCTAGTCTATTATAGCTAAGTCTCGGACTAGGATAGAAAAGTGTAGTTGAGCTCAAGGACTTCATGGCGATTCATCATACAACGACGAAGATCTACTCAAGGAACCGTGGAACTTCATCAACAAAAAGGTCTGTGGATACTTGAAATTATCTATCACTCAAAAGTCTATCTATTTTATCTCCTACTTCTTATAAGACAAAAAGTCGTATGCTATATAGACTGGATCATACATATTTGACATTTCGAGCTGAATATTCACTACTTATCTTTTTCTCGAAATCATGTGTTGGTAAAGCGTTTCGCCTTGATCAAGTTTATCTTCACCTAGTGACGAAAGTCATGAAAAGTTTCAATTACTTTGAGAATTGCTTTGACGTGATACGGTCTGTGAATAACGGCTATATAACATCCTCTGAGAATGTCTCAATGATTGGAATGAGAGTTTAGATTACATAACCATGTATTCCTTAATCCGAAGTTTTCGAACTTTGTTGATTCAGAGAAACCGGAAGAATTGGCTTTTCCAAGTCCGCGAACTCAGTCCGCGAACTGAAGGAAGTTATCTTACCGAGAATTTCTGCTGGGATTTTCCAAAAACTCATTTGCGTGTTTAGTCCGCGAACCTAGTCCGCGAACTGGCGGAAGTCTCTTTACCGAGATTTTCTGCTGAGTTTGGAAAACTCTGCCGGTTGCCTTAAGTCCACGAACTTGTTTGTGAGCTTAAGTGGTTATGATCTAAAGATGTGCTATGAACATGAAACTTAAATTACTAAGGAATGCTTTATGCAAACCGTGGCTATAAAGTTCATGAGCCGATTCATCGAATCGAATCATCTTTGTTTCAATTGTGTCTTGTGTAGTTACATAAGATCTCATAGCAATTGAACAACTCTCTAACTAGTTCATTTGAGTCAATTGAACTAGTTATGGTGAAGAAGAACTAGGTTAATATGAATTGCTCATATGGTTAACCTTTTGGGTTACTATGTTGAACCAACATACATGTACACGTTTGGGCATGGTTTTCACAAACCCAGTAAACGTCTACCCAAGTGTGTGTGACAATCTAAGTTTTCTATCTAACGGTTGAGAAATATTAGCTTGAATCTAAATCAGGTTTTCATCTAACGGTGCAGATGGATTACTTTGTAACTAAGGCAAAACCCTGATTTGAAAGCTATATAAAGGAGACATATAGCATTGTGCAAAACTAATCCCCACACGTCTGTGTGATACTAGTGCGCTCGCTAGAGTTGATTCTCCTTTAACCTTTGGTTTTCTTCTCTAAAACCAGGTTAACGACTTAAATACTTCATTGAGATTGTGAAGCCATACCGATACTACTTTTATCGTAGTTGTGTGATATGATCTTGCATATTCTATCGTACGAGTACAATCTATTGATTGGCTTGAGATCGTGAGAGTTCTCCGATAGGCAAGATAAAGAAGTCACAAACATCTTCGTCTCACTATTTGTGATTCCTTGACAAACCGCTTGTGTAGTCAAGAAGGATTGTTGAGAGGTGATTGATTAATCTAGGATGTTCTTCGGGAATATAAGACCGGATTATCAATTGGTTCATGTTCACCTTGATTTTATATCTTAAGACGGAACAAAACCTAGGGTTTTTCTTTGGGAGATGGATTTATCCTTTGGTAGACTTTTCTGTGTGAGACAGATTTGTTTATTATCAAGTATGCGATTTTTGGTTGCAGCAACTCTTAGTTGTGGGTAAGATCAGCTAAGGGAATCAAGTGCGAAGTATCCTGTTGGGATCAGAGGCGTAGGAGTACAACTGTACCTTGAATCGATGGGAGACTGATTGGGGTTCAACTATAGTCTAGTCCGAAGTTAGCTTGTAGTAGGATAGTTTCTGTAGCGGGTTAATACAGTGTGTATTCAATCTGGACTAGGTCCCGGGGTTTTTCTGCATTTGCGGTTTCCTCGTTAACAAAACTTCTGGTGTCTGTGTTATTTCTTTTCTGCATTATATTTTTATATAATTGAAATAATACAGGTTGTGCGTTAAAGATCATCAATTGGAAATCCATCCTTTGGTTGTTGATTGATATTGATTGATCCTTGCCATTGGTCTTTGGTACCGTCCAAGTTATCTCTATTGGATAAAGACTCGCAGATTTCCATTTGCTTGAGTAAAGATCAAATCGAGAGATTGAGATATAAACTCTTTGATATATCTTTTTATTGATTGAGTCTAACTGTCTAGTTGATTCTCATAAAAAGTATATTGGAGTTTGTCCATATAGATTGCCAAGCGAAATATTGGGTGGTGTTGTTAGACCCCCGCTTTTTCAAACATCATTCTTGTAAAAGCTACAAATGATCTTATAATAGAATTACTCCAAGAATCCAAGTGCCCAAGTCCAACAGTAGTTGAACAAGTTCGACGAAACAAAGCAAATTACTCAAAAATAGTATACGGGACAAAGACCAACCTCAACTCATTCAAATTTAGTATTTCTCATCAAAATTTTGAAGAGAATTCAAATAGGAAGATAATGCAAAAAGAATGAGGTCATTCCGAGTTCGGACGAAGAAGTTACGGCCAAAACAAATTTACCGAATATCGACATCAAGTATGCATACGGGTTTCCAAATGAAATTTCGTATCCTGGAGCAGTATGCAAATGGATATGCGTACTTAAACCCCTGGATTTTGATTTTAAATGATGTTATGCGTACCTGGTATGTGTACCATGTAGTACAAACATCCCGAACTATTATTTTCAAACCGGAACATTTAAGAACCTTAAACACAAATCAAGTTAGGTAGACATGAACGATACACAAGGTACGTAGATCATCATAAAACTTGCTCAAGTTTAGAGACATACCTTTTTAGAAGAATTCGATTGAATTCTACAGCATTACCAAATATTCAAAATCATACCCAACTTAATATGTGTGCCCCAGTTCTTGTGCTTCCCTCACCGTATACATAACAAGGCATTTCTTGGTGAGGATGCACTTTCAACACAAACAAGTTGTGTTGAGGTGAACAATGTCTTGCTCACCACGACACCAAGAAAGAGTTTATTTCCAACAACTCTTACATCTTGTAGTGTTGATAAACACCAAGGAACTGTTTTTATAAGTCTATCAAAGAACTTCAAGAGAACCCAAAAAGATTTGTGTTTCTGATTTCTTGTTTTTCAACTTAAAAAAAAACAATTTCTGCAGATAGTTTTTAGTATTGCGAAGGGAAATTCTTTTGATAAAAAGAGACGTCCTATCTTCTTCATAAAAGAATACAATACTACTATCTTGATAAGAAGTATCAGGAGTTGAGCAATGAATCGATTCATGCTTTGAAGTGATGTACTCATATGACTGAGATTTAAACTTCACTTTTAATTCATTTAGTTTTGTTACAATCAATTGAATTACGCAGAGGAGGAGCATTTCTCTCACTGATTAGTAAATCAATGTCGAATTCAACATGAATATTATTCCTCATAACTTGATTTAGCTTGTCAAGAGATTTTTGTTCTTTCTGGAGGTATAACTCAACATCAAGAGATAAGCTTTCAAGTTTCTTTTCAAGCTCTGAAAACACTTCAAGGGATTTTAAACCTGGTGGAGGTTTAGATAGAATTTATTCTACAGATTTTATTAAACCAGTCATAGAAGAAAATTTTGCAATCCCTGGATCTGGTGGTGCATTTATTGAGATAGGACTTATGTCCATATCAGATCGCTACAAACACAGACTTGTAAGGTCTTTAACGTGTTTGCCTGCTCTGATACCAATTGAAAAAGCGGGAGGTCTAACAACCTCACCCAATATTTCGATTAGCAATCTGTATGGACTAACTCCAATATACTTTCTAGAGAATCAACTAGAAAATCAGACTCAATCTAGATAAAAGTATATCAAAGAGTTAATATCTCAATCTATCGATTTGATCTATACTCAAGCAAATGGAAATCTGCGAGTCTTTATCAAATACTAGAGAGATAAACTTGGATGGTACCAAAGACCAATATCCAAGTGTCAATCAATTTAAATCAACAACCAAAGGTTGGATAGTCTAATTGATTAATCTTAACGCACAACCTGTGATATTTCAATTATATAACAAAATATAATACGGAATAGAAATAACACAGACACCAGAAATTTTGTTGACGAGGAAACCGCAAATGCAGAAAAACCCCGGGACCTAGTCCAGATTGAACACCACACTGTATTAAGCCACTATAGACACTAGCCTACTACAGACTAACTTCGGTCTGGACTGTAGTTGAACCCTAATCAATCTCACACTGATTCAAGGTACAGTTGTGCTCCTTACGTCTCTGATCCCAGCAGGATACTACGCACTTGATTCCCTTAGCTGATCTCACCCATAACTAAGAGTTGCTACGACCCAAAGTCTAAGACTTAAATAAACAAATCTGTATCACACATAAAAGTCTACGATAATAGATAAATTTGTCTCCTACAGATAAACCTATGAGTTTTTGTTCCGTCTTTTGATAAATCAAGGTGAACGGGAACTAATTGATAACCCGGACTTATATTCCCGAAGAACAACCTAGTATCAATCACCTCACAATAATCTAAATTGTATGGTAGCGAAACTAGATATTGCGGAATCACAAACGATGAGACGAAGATGTTTGTGATTTCTTTTTATCTTGCCCTATCGGAGATATAATCTCAAGTCAATTATTCAGTTGAACTCGTACGATAGAAAATGGCAAGATCATATCGCTCAACTACAAGAGAAGTAGTTTCGTCTGGCTTCACAATCCCAATGAAGTCTTTCAGTCGTTAACCTACAGGGCCTCGAGAAGAAACGTAAGGTTAAAGGAAAATCGACTCTAGCAAAACAAACTAGTATCACACAGGAGGCATGGGGATTAGTTTTTCCAGTTTCTAGATGTCTCCTTTATATAGTTTTTAAATCAGGGTTTGCAATCCAAGTTACCTTGGCAACAAATCATTCAGTATTCACCTTTAGATGAAAAACCTGATTTATTCAAGCTAATATCTTTCAACCGTTAGATCGAAACTTAGCTTGTGTCACACAAATGAAATGTATTCATTTAGGTTTGAGTAACCGTACCTAAACGTGTACACTTAGTTGGTTCACAAATAGTTAACCAATGGTTAGCCATATGAGCACTTTCATATTAACCTTATTCATCTTTCTCATAACTAGTTCAACTGACTCATAAGAAATAGTTGAAGAATTGTTCAATTGTTTAGGTCTTTATTCATAGACACGATTGAAACGAAATCGGTTTGATCCATTTGAATCAATTCATGAACAATATACCCACGGTTTTCTAAGATTTCTTTCCTTATAATTTATTGATTTAAGTTCATGAACTACCGATTTGAGAAATAACCAGCTTGGGTACGCGTACGGGTATGCGTACCTTAGCTACCGAATTTGAGTTTACAAACTCAGCAGAAATTTTCGGTTCGAAAACTTCCGTGGGTACGCGTGCAGGTATGCGTACCTAAGGTGACTGGTTTACTAGTTTGCAAACTACAAACTCAGCAAAAAATTTCGGTTGAAAACTTCCGCTGGTACGCGTACCCAACCTGTCTCCTTCACCAATACCGTATGCACACATATGCACACACTTGGTTTCCGGCACATGGATTTATACACTAATGTGCGAAAACACTATATATGCTTATATCCATAGTTGGTAACCGCAACTCTACATTTCAATCATTGAAACATTCTTCTATAATGTTATAACAATCGTTATTCACGACTATCGTCATCAAATCTACTTTAAGATTGAAACGTCATCATGACTTTCGTCACGGGTAAAGATGAAAGTGGTTAAAGCAAAAGCTTACCAACACATATCTCGAGAAAAAGATAGGCGAGTAAACTCGGCTCGATATAGCAAATGTGTATTTATGAAAACTATCATACTTATACGACTATTGTCTCAAGAGTAGGAGATAGAGTAGACTTTTGAGTGATAGATAAGTTCAAGTTTCCACATACCTTTTTAGTCGGATGAAGTTCCACGGGTTCCTCGAGTAGTTCTTTGTCTTCATAAGATGATCGCCATGGAGTCTGGAGCTCAACTACACTTAACTATCCTAGACCGAGACTAGTCATAAGTAAACTAGAAATAAAGACATATAGTTTTGATCACTAATACTGACAAACATGCTTGAGATAGCAACGCATGCGAGTTTGACCGAGCAATGGTCTAACAGAATCGACTCTAGCTTATACAACTAGTATCACACAGGAGGTGTGGGGATTAGGTTTCCCAGTTGCTAGAGTTCTCTTTTATATAGTCTCCATATCAGAGTTTGCAATCTAAGTTACCTTGGTAACAAAGCATTCAATATTCACTGTTAGATGAAAACCTGATTAGATTCAAGCTAATATCTTTCAACCGTTTGATCGAACTTATCTTGTTATACACAAATGAAATGTAGCTTCATTTAGGTTTGAGTAACCGTACCTAAACGTGTACACTTAGTTGGTTCAACATTAGTTAAACAGTGGTTATCCATATGAGCATTTTCATATCAACCTTATTAATCTTCACCATAACTAGTTCAAATGACTCAAAAGAACTAGTTAGAGAGTTGTTCAATTGCTTAGATCTCATAGAAGTATACAAGACACAATCGAAACAAAAACAGTTTTGATTCACTCGAATCGATTCATGAACGTTATAGCACAGTTTGCAAAGATTGCATTTCTTAATTTATAAATGTCTTAGTTCACGAATAAACCATTTTTATAAATAACCCACTTAAGTACGTATACCAATACACATACTTAAGTACCCGGATTGAGCTTGTTTTTGGTTCACAAACTCCAGCAGAAATTTACGGGATGTGAACTTCCGATAGTACGTGTACAGGTACGCAGACTTAGCTCCAGACATCCTAAACCAGTAAAGTACGCATATTTGGTTCAACAAATTTTGACTTACACAAGTATGAGTTCACACACAATGTTTATATCCAATCATGTTTATATATTCTAAACTCTCATTTCAATCATTGAAACTTTCTTAGAGGATGTTATATAGTTATTATTCACAAACTATTTTTTATCAAAGCGATTTTCAAGTTATTGAAATAATCAACATGACTTTCCTCACGAGTAAAGATGAACTTGGCCAAAGCGAAAGCTTACCAACACATATTTCGGGAAATAGATAAGCGAGATAAACTCAGATCGAAATAGCAAATGTGTATAATCGAAGTCTATATAGCAATACGACTTTTGTCTCAAGATAGGAGATAGAGTATATATACTTTTTAGTGATAGATAAGTTCAAGTCTCCACATACCTTTTTGTCGACGAAGTTCCACTAGTTCTGTGAGTAGTTCTTCATCTTTGCATGATGAACGCCATGGAGTCTAGAGCTCAACTACACTTACTATCCTAGTCCAAGACTTAGCTATAAGTAGACTAGAAATCAAGACTTATAGTTTTGGCAACTAAACTTGACAAACAAGCTTGAGATAGCAACGTTTGCGAGTTCGACCGAGCAGTGCTCTAACATCATACACCCCACAACTTTTTTAATGAAGCAAGTGATCTCTTAAAGTATTACTGGCTTTGTGATTCTAAAGATATTTTTTACAAATATTCTGTTATGTTCAATTGTGCTTTTGTATACTCTATTGGAAAATTCTTAAATGAATTTCAAAAATTATCAATTTCTGGTAATTATAAAATTAACAAATACTTGGACATAAATATAGAATTGATCCATAATATATATCCGGTCCAAGAATAATCAATTTTCCAAAAGAAATACCTAGTTGCAAAATCGGATTTTATTCCCACAAATTAAGATTTCCAATTTTGAAAGGATTTTCTAAAACTAGTTCTTTCCGAAAATTGTTATCTTCACTCCCTATAAAAGAAGATTATTTTGTGTTGATTTCACAAACATCCTGGGAGAAGTTGTTCGGAACAGAAACTAGGTTTTTCCATATTTCTTCAAAACTTGAAAATATGGGAAAAAGGAAATCAAGAGATAAAACGTCTGAAACTGACAACCTGGAATTGAATCCATATATTTCTTTTGGTGATGTTTAGAAAATCAAGTATCCCCACTTTATCAAAGACAAACATGATCTTACAAACTTTGTGGATACTGTATGTTTTGAGAAATATCAAGCTTTAAAAGGAGTTAATTTCACTGCTGAAAAAAGATTCGATTCAGATGTTTCAGAAAGCAAATATGTGAAGTTTGTTCTAGACGAAACTGGGGGAATTTGTTTGGGTTTGAAAAATACTCACCTGATATAGTAAGAATATTCTATGCTAATATTCACAATATTGATCATGAGAATCTTACTTTTAGCACTCTTGCTGGATATACTTTTCACTAAGTCGACAGAAAGATGATATCAAATATCATTAATTACAATGTGGAAGGAAATCATTTGATTACCGGTTTTGAAATTGAGCACTATAACATTTCAAAACGTATAATTGGAAAATCTGTTGGGTGGAAGAATGGAAGAATGCTAACCAAAGAAATACCCTTCTACTTAAGGGTTTTCGGTAAACTTGCAACAACAACTCTATTTGCTTGCACAAGAGATACATCACAATGGGACAAGGAATTTGCTGAGTTTGTATACTTTCTCCTTGAAGGTAACAAGCAAATTGATATATGTGGAATGATTATAAATCAAATGATCAGGATATCTGAATCCATCTCTGCCACAACGTCCCAAAGAAATCTTGGATATCCTTTTCTCATCACCAACATTTGTGAAAACACAATGGGGAATAATTTTGGAGATGAGAAATTCATTAGAACCGTCTCTCAGGGAATTATCAAGCAAATGAGTAAAACTCGAAAAGAAAGAGGAACTATTGTTTCAACTGCTCAGATCTATAACAATGGAGATCTCTTGTTCCATATCTTGCATCTTGGTAGACAATTAGACTGTATTCATAAACAATTAGCCTTCTCTGCTCGAAATGATCCAGAAACTCTTCAAGGGATCTTAGAGATCAATGTCGAGTTCTTAAAAGGTGAAATGGACCAAGATTCTGAAAAAGAATCTGATGAGCAGCTGGCAAATAAGGAGTAGTCTACCTTCTTATTTAGAGAAAATAAACATTAGTTTTTTGATTTACTTCAATTATTGGATAAGGTCTATTTTGAATAAAACTATTAATTATTTATGAATAAAATTATTATTTTATAATTTTTCTTATGATAGTTACCGATTACATAGCCTGTGAACGAATGTTTATATTTTTGCTATGTGTATTCGGTTTATGGGATGTCTGATTTTGGTATTCATTAACCTTAATATTCGATCTCATATGATGTGACCCTTATGGTTTGTATGTCTTTTTGATTTGGCGGGATTAAGTTCTAGCCCATGTTGGTATGCTTTATCAAAGGATCATAAGGTGCTCCGATTGAAACTCATATGTGAAAAGTCACAATATGTTGAATCAATTTATGTTTACATGAGTTGTCTTTAGCATAACATATGTACTTCGGGTTTTCAACTTTTGCTATTGGCACGCATTAGTTAAAACCGTTTCAACCTTTCTCTGGTAAAGGTTGCCTTTGTTGTTGTTCTTTTTTTCTTGCGAGAGGATGACAACACATTGGGGGAGAGTTCTTATTTGCACTTGCGCTTAATGATATATCTTTCTACGGAGAAGAGGCTGCGGAATTTGAGGTAACGAGTTTGTTAGTTAATCGTTTTCCTGTTTAAGAAAAGCTTGTTTATATTGCATATATTTTGCTTTTGCTTAAAAAAATTTCGGTACAATTGATATGTTCCATTATATTATGTATGGATGTGTGTGTATGATACAATTGTTTCATGTTAAGAAAAACTATGTCAATATTTGACTTATTGTTTGGTATCTTCTTATTGTTGGGTATCAAGTGTTTTTGCTTAACAATATTCGGTGCAACTGCGGTACTATAATGTCTATATTTGTTTTATTGCTTCCGGTTAATAATATAATTGTGCAAGTCAATTTATTTTCGTTTGTATGTATTGTTTATGGCTTAGCAAAATATGGGATCATTTGTTTAGTCCAAATTGATTCCGGATAAGAGAAACTAAGCTAATTATGATTTTAGTTAAACTTATCAAATTGGAGGATTCAGTTATTCAAGTCTAATCGAATTCCTTGATAAGAAAAACTAGTTAACAAGCTAGTGTTTGTCTTGTCTAAAGAGAAAGTTCTAAGTTATTGTCTGAATAATTAGAACCGGATGAGAGAAATAAAGTCAATTTTGATCTTTTTTTTGTCTTATCGAAATGAACTGGTTGTGTATGCGTAAAAAATATTTTTGACAATCGCGGTTTAACAAAGGAATTGAGTTTCTTAGTCAATGTGTTAAACCATTTGGGAAAATTGTTGAAAATGCGGGGGTCTAACAACCACACCCAACAATTCGTTTGGCAATCTGAGAGGACCTACTCCAGTACACTTTCTAGAGAATCAACTAGACAGTCAGACTCAATCTAGAGTAAAGTATATCAAAGAATTTAATATCTCTGTTTCACAATGTAATCAGCAAATCAAACAGATAGAAATCCGCGAGCCTGATTAGTATGTGAAACAACTTGAACGGTACCAAAGACCAATGTTCAAGCGTCAATCAATTTAAATCAACAACCAAAGGTTGGATATTCTAATTGATTGATCTAAACGCACAACCTGTGATATTTCAATTATATAACAAAATATAATGCGGAAAAAAAATAACACAGACACCAGAAGTTTTGTCAACGAGGAAACCGCAAATGCAGAAAAAACCCGGGACCTAGTCCAGATTGAACACCACACTGTATTAAGCCGCTACATACACTAGCCTATTACCAATTAACTTCGGACTGGAATGTAGTTGAACCCTAATAAATCTCACACTGATTCAAGGTACAGTTGCGCTCCTTACGTCTCTGATCCCAACAGGATACTACGCACTTGATTCCCTGAGCCCATCTCACCCACAACTAAGAGTTGATAGACCGAAAGTCGAATACTTGATAAACAAATCTGTCTCACACAGAAAAGTCTATAGGATTGAATAAATCTGTCTCCCACAAAAATACCCAAGAGTTTTTTTTTGTCTTTTGATAAATCAAGGTGAACATGAACCAATTGATAAACCAGACTTATATTCCCGAAGAAAAACCTAGTATTATCAATCACCTCACAATAAACTTAATCGACTAGCGAAACAAGTTATTGTGGAATCACAAACGATGAGATGAAGGTGTTTGTGACCACTTTTCTATCTTGCTTATCGGAGATATAAATCTCAAGCCAATTTTACAATTACACTCAATCACGATAGAAAGAGCAAGATCAGATCGCGCAACTACAAAGAGAATAGTTGGGTCTGGCTTCACAATCCCAATGAAGTCTTCAAGTCGTTAAACTACATGGTCTCGAGAAGAAACCTAAGGTTAAAGGAGAATCGACTCTAGTTATGCAAATAGTAACACACAGTAGGTGTGGGGATTAGGTTTCCCAATTGCTAGAGTTCTCCTTTATATAGTTTTCAAATCAGGGTTTGCAATCCAAGTTATCTTGGTAAAAAAACATTCAATATTCACCGTTAGATAAAAAACATGATTCAACCAAGCTAATATCTTTCAACTGTTAGATCGAACTTAGCTTGTTACACACAAATGAAATGTACCCTCATTTAGGTTTATGTAACCGTACCCAAACGTGTACACCATGTTGGTTCACAAATAGTTAACCGAGGTTAGCCATATGATTACTCTCATATCAACCTTATTCATCTTAACCATAACTAGTTCAAATGACTCAAATGCTAGTTAAAAAGTTGTTCAATTGCTATATTCTCATGGATTTATACGAGAACACAATTTGAAGCAAAATCGGTTTGATTCACTCGAATCAATACATGAACATTATAGCCACGGTTTGCGAAAATTGCATTCCTTTTGGTAAATATTTTAGGTTCATGTAAAACCAATTTTAGAAAGTAACCTACTTAAGTATGCGTACGGGTATGCGTAGTTAAGTAACCGGATTTGTGTTTGTTTTAGTTTTCAAACTGAGCAGAAATTCACGGACGTGAACTTTCCACCAGTATGTGTACGGGTACGCGTACTTTAGGTAACCTGATGAGTTTGGTTTTGGTTTTCAAACTCAGCAGAAATTCACGGACGTGAACTTCCGCCAGTATGCGTACGGGTACGCAACCTTACCCAGTTTCCTACAACCTTTTTGTATACACACAAGTATGCATACTTTAGGCTCCCGGTTTTGGACTTATACACTAATGTGCGAACACACTATGCTTATATCCAAAGATGGTTACAAGATTATAAAATCTTTATTTCAATCATTGAAACATTCTTATATAATGACAGTAGTCATTTTCACACACTATTAGCATCATAGTAATTCAAGATATTGAAATAATCATTATCGACATTCCAAGTCTTACACCAAATGATTGTATCACACAAACCATGTAAGATGTTACTCGACAATTTTCTCATGATATAAGATGAACTTGGTCGAAGCGAAAGCTTACCAACATATATTTCGAGAAATATGTAAGCGAGATATACTCAGATCGCAATCTCAAATGTATATAGAGAAAACTATATCATAACACGACTTATGTCTCAATATAGGGGATAAAGTAGAAATAGACTTTCCAAGTGATAGATGAGTTTAAGTCTTCACATACCTTTTGTCGATGAAGTTCCACAAGCTCTCCTTAGTAGTTCTTCGTCTTCAAGTGATAAACGTCGTGAAGTCTAAGATCAATTACACAAACTATGTCCTAGTCCGAGACATCTATAGATAGGCTAGAAATCAAGACTTATAGTTTTGATCACTAACATTGACAAACATGCTTGAGATAGCAACGCATGCGAGTTCGACCGAGCAGTGCTCTAACAATCTCCCCCTTTGTCAATTTTAATGACAAAACTATAAATACATATGGATTACAAAACAAATAAAAATTGTAGCTTCTCAACCAAATGCTTGATCTCCTTGGCATCTTCAACGCGACTCGAAATCTTCGTCACTTCCAAGTACTCCATGATCCTAAAGGTTGTAAGTTCAGCATCCTAGTTGTTGAAGATCCGTAGCGATAACAATGAGAAAACAAAGTGCTCTCAATCATTGTTATACAATGTCATAGTATTATTACACAACATCAAATTTCAATTGTATCACAACTTTGACAACAATACTATGGTGATATGTACCACTCCCCCTTAGTCAATACTTCACCTCGACATGAAAACCACTCCCCCTACATAATGATCCGTAAACAAGATGTATTTGTAGTATCACACTACACATTAATTCTCCCCTTTTGTCAATATAAATTGGCGAAGGTACGAAAACTAGTGGGATCCTCATGAAATTTTCATAGAGATATTTCATGACCAAAAGAGAATACCATATCAACTTATTTAGATGTCATCATAAAGCCGAAGCTAAATGCATTCGTCAAGGAGTTTATAAAGATACAAGATAACCCCTATAATATTCCACAGCTGCACTCCCCACAAATATTTGGAAATTAAGCACAAGTTCAAAAAGAACTCTCCCCCATGAAATGTCATTCCCGAATGAACAACAAAGGCGACCTTACTTTCACAAGAAAAGAAGGATTTCTTTGGACATAACCAAATCACATGAAAACATGAATTTGAATCCAAAGTTTTAAATTGAATTAACAACAAAAGAATCCATGATTAATCCAATTGAAATGCAAAATTAAATTAACCACAAGAAAACCCGTGATTAATTCAATCGGAATTACACAACTAAATTAACCACAAGAAAGTGATCAATTCAATTGGACATGCTCGTCATAAGAGGTCTTACAGAGCAAAAACTAAACTGACCTCAAGAGAATGATCAATTCAATTGGTCATTCTCAAACATAAGAAAACTTATGGAGAAACATAGTATATGCTCAAAAATGTGGATCGGAGATTGACCAATACTGCGGAATAGACAAGGATTCATTCTATTTTCCATCACTATTTGCACAATGACATCAATAGACTTAATCCTTGTAAACAAAAGTTTTATCCTTTCTTCCATCAAAACAATGACATAAAAGGCTTTAAATTTTGTAATGTCAAAAGTTCATTCTATCTTCTATCAATACTTTCATACCGACATAATAGAGATAACTTTTGAACAAGTATGGGACAGTCACAGGTTCATGGACGTAAACAACATATCCCATAGCACTTTGCAATATATAAAATCATAAAGATTAAAATTGCAAAAATCATCTTCCAAATAAATTAGAACTTAAATAAATAAATCCAAAAACATTGAAGATGAAAATCGTTGGACATAGCTATGTGCACTCACAATAATGGCTATTCCAAACCCTAATTATTCTTCTAAAAACATAAAAAGAAGATTTACTAGACATAATAAACCAAAACAAACTCAGAAACAAAGAGTAATCATAAGCCATAATCAGAGTTCCTGTACGGAAGCTTCACTGGTACCAATACCTTCAAACTCGTGACTAACTGTATCAACTGCATCTTCGGAGAAGATATCCTCATTGAGAAGATCCTTAACTTGTGACTTTATGAGAACAACGTCAGAATCAACCTTTTTCAACTCAGTTCGTAACAAGTTAAGATCCTTTACAGAGTTCTCGAGCTTCAGTTGAGTCTTCCCAAGATCAGTGAGAAAACCATGAACTACTTCAGCAGAGACCATCTCAGCATTTTCTCGATCTTGATGAGAAAACGCATAATATCATGAGGCACAGGATTCGAGTTCGTCAGACTTAACAAGGGTTCTCTTTTTCTTCAAAACAAACTCCAAATAAACCGAATCATCAATTGAATCGGCTGGTAAATCCCAAGAACTTGAAGTACATCACATCCTTAAAAGAGCACAACAAAAGTATTTGTACTCTATAAAAGGTTTGGTATTTATAGGTTACACAAGAACCAAGGTTTAGGATTTCCAAGTTTGGTCCGTGCCTGTGTGAAAAGAAATACATACACGTAAATAGACTTACCAAACGATTGCGAAGAAGATATAACACACATTTGCTTAATGAGTACACAACCTCATCTCTAAAATAAATTTGTTCTCAAAAGAGAAAGATTTAGAGCACAGCAATTTGACACCCCTTTTTTTTTGAAAAAAAAAAACAAAAAATACTCATGCAACAAAAAGTGTTTGTAATTGATAAACCAGCTAAGAACGATAAGAAGATAGCTGGAGATTCAGAAACACATTTTGTCATCAAGTATACCTGAAAAATATCTCACTCTGTCAGGATTTTTATTGAGAGTGAGAATTCAACCTTGTGATTAATTATCACAAGTATGAGCCTTGAGCTCATTAAATGAACGTTGCTTATGGTTAAGCCTCTTTTTCCTGATCTTTGGAGGAAAACCATTATGATGTGAAAAGTTATCATAAAACTTACTATCATCAAAGTATGACGCATAGTTTTGATTCTTACCTGAAGAATTTACAGAGGGACTTGTCATCCTGTTGATGATATCTTTATATCCTTCAATTATCCTTTTTAGGTTGGCTTCCATTTTTCCATTGCTTCCTTCTTCTGGTACCTTTTTCATATCATGAACAACATAATCTCCCTTTGTTAGAGCATTGCTCGGTTAAACTCGCATGCGTTGATATCTCAAGCATGTTTATCAATGTTAGTGATCAAAACTATATGTCTTGATTTCTAATTTACTTATGACTAAGTCTCGGTCTAGGATAGTTAGGTATAGTTGAGCTCCAGACTCCATGGAGACTATCTGACGAAGACGAAGAACTACTCAAGGAACCAGTGAAACTTCATCCGACCAAAATGTATGTGGATACTTGAACTCATCTGTCACTTAAAAGTCTATCTACTCTATCTTCTACTCTTGAGACAAAAGTCGTATAAGTATGATAGTTTTCGTACATACACATTTGCTATTTCGAGCCGAGTTTACTCGCCTATCTTTTTATCGAAATATGTGTTGGTAAGCTTTTGCTTTAACCATTTTCATCTTTACCCGTGACAAAAGTCATGATGACGTTTCAATCCTGAAAATAGCTTTGATGACGATAGTCGATTCTTTTTGTCTAACGACTATTATAACATTATAGAAAAAAGTTTCAATGATTGAAATGTAGAGTTGAGATAACCAACTATGGATATAAACATATATAGTGTGTTCACACATTAGTGTATAAATCCATGTGTCGGAAACTAAGTGTGTGCATATATGTACATGCGGTATTGGTGAGGAGACAGGTTGAGTACGCGTACCTGCGGAAGTTTTCATACCGAAAATTTCTGCTGAGTTTGTAAGTTTGCAAACTAGTAAACCAGTCACCTTAGGTACGCATACCCGTACGTGTACCCACGGAAGTTTTTGAACAGAAATTTCTGTTGAGTTTGTAAAGTCAAATCCGGTAGATAAGGTACGGATACCCGTACGCGTACCCAAGCTGGTTATTTCTCAAATCGGTTGTTCATGAACTTAAACAATAAATCAATAAGGAATGCAATCTTTGCAAACCGTGGCTATATTGTTCATGAATTGATTCAAGTGAGTCAAACTGATTTTGTTTCAATTGTGTCTATGAATAAAGACTAAGCAATTGAACAACTCTTGAACTAGTTCTTATGAGTCATTTGAACTAGTTATGAGAAAGATGAATACGGTTAATATGAAAGTGCTCATATGGCTAACCATTGGTTAACTATTTGTGAACCAACCCAATGTACACGTTTAGGTACGGTTACCCAAACCTAAATGAATACATTTCGTTTGTGTGTGAGAAAAGCTAAGTTTCAATCTAACGGTTGAAAGATATTAGCTTGGATAAGTCAGGTTTTTCATCTAACGGTGAATATTGAATGCTTTGTTGCCAAGGTAACTAAGATTGCAAACCCTGATTAGAAAACTATATAAGGGAGATGTTTAGCAACTGGAAAAACTAATCCCCACACCTCCTGTGTGATACTAGTTGGTTTTGCTAGAGTCGATTCTCCTTTAACCGTAGGTTTCTTCTCGAGACCCTGTCGGTTAACGACTTAAAGACTTCATTGGGATTGTAAAGCCAGACGAAACTACTTCTCTTGTGGTTGAGCGACCTGATCTTGGCATTTTCTATCGTACGAGTTCAATTGAAATAATTTACGTGAGATTATATCTCTGATAGGGCAAGATAAAAAGAAATCACAAACATCTTCGTCTCATCGTTTGTGATTCCACAATATCTAGTTTCGCTACCATACGATTTAGATTATTGTGAGGTGATTGATAATACTAGGCTGTTCTTCGGGAATATAAGTCTGGTTTATCAATCAGTTCCTGTTCACCTTGATTTATCAAAAGACGGAACAAAACTCATAGGTTTATCTATGGGAGACATATTTATCTATTATCATAGACTTTTCTGTGTGATACAGATTTGTTTATTAAAGTCTTCGACTTTGGGTCGTAGCAACTCTTGGTTGTGGGTGAGATCTAAAAAGCGGGGGTCTAACAACACCACCCAATATTTCGCTTAGTAATCTGTATGGACAAACTCCAATATAATTTTTATGAGAATCAACTAGACAGTTAGACTCAATCAATAAAAAGATATATACCAAAGAGTTTATATCTCAATCTCTCAATTTGATCTTTACTCAAGCAAATGGAAATATGCAAGTCTTTATCAAAGAGAGATAACTTGGACGGTACAAATACCAATGTCCAAGGATCAATCAATATCAATCAACAACCAAAGGTTGGATTTCCAATTGATGATCTTTAACGCACGACCTGTATTACTTCAATTATATAAAAAATATAACGCGTAAAAGAAATAACACAGACACCAGAAGTTTTGTTAACGAGGAAACCGCAAATGCAGAAAAACCCCGGGACCTAGTCCAGATTGAATACATACTGTATTAAGCCGCTACAGACACTAGCCTACTCCAAGCTAACTTCGGACTGGACTATAGTTGAAACCCAATCAGTCTCCCACCGATTCAAGGTACAATTGTACTTCTACGCCTCTGATCCCAGCAGGATATCGCACACTTGATTCCCTTAGATGATCTCACCTACAACTAAGAGTTTTTGCAACCCAAAATCGCAGACTTGATAATAAACAAATCTGTCTCACACAGAAAAATCTATCAAAGGATAAATCTGTCTCCCACAGAAAAACCCTAGGTTTTGTTTCGTCTTAAGATATAAAATCAAGGTGAACAAGAACCAATTGATAATCCGGTCTTATATTCCCGAAGAACAACCTAGATTAATCAATCACCTCTCAACAATCCTTCTTGACTACACAAGTGGTTTGTCGAGGAATCACAAACAGTGAGACGAAGATGTTTGTGACTTCTTTATCTTGCCTATCGGAGAACTCTCACGATCTCAAGCCAATCAATAGATTGTACTCGTACGATAGAAGATGCAAGATCAGATCACACAACTATGATAAAAGTAGTATCGGTTTGGCTTCACAATCCCAATGAAGTCTTTAAGTCGTTAACCTGGTTTTAGAGTAGAAAACCAAAGGTTAAAGGAGAATCGACCCTAGCGAGCGCACTAGTATCACACAGACGTGTGGGGATTAGTTTTGCACAATGCTAGATGTCTCCTTTATATAGCCTTCAAATCGGGGTTTTGCCTTAGTTACAAAGCAATCCATATTCACCGTTAGATGAAAACCTCATTTAGATTCAAGCTAATATTTCTCAACCGTTAGATCGAAAACTTAGCTTGTCACACACACTTGGGTAGACGTTTACTGGGTTTGTGAAAACCATGCCCAAACGTGTACGTGTATGTTGGTTCAACATAGTAACCCAAAAGGTTAACCATATGAGCAATTCATATTAACCTAGTTATTCTTCACCATAACTAGTTCAATTGACTCAAATGAACTAGTTAGAGAGTTGTTCCATTGCTATGAGATCTTATGTAACTAAACAAGATACAATTGAAACAAATATGTTTTGATTCGATTGAATCATCTCATGAACTTTATAGCCATGGTTTGCATAAAACATTCCTTAGTAATTTAAGTTTCATGTTCAGAGCACATCTTTAGATCATAACCACATAAGCTCACAAACAAGTTCGCGGACTTAAGGAAACCGGCAGAGTTTTCCAAACTCAGCAGAAAATCTCTGCAAAGAGACTTCCGCCAGTTCGCGGACTAAACACGCAAACGAGTTTTTGGAAAATCCCAACAGAAATTCTCGGCAAGAGAACTTCCGTCAGTTCGTGGACTGAGTTTGCAAACTGGGTTCGCGGACTTGGGAAAGACAATTCCTCCGGTTTCTCTCAATCAACAAAGTTCGAAAACTCCGGATTAAGGAATACATTGTTATGTAATCTAAACTCTCGTTCTAATCATTGAGACATTCTCAGAGGACGTTATATAGCCGTTATTCACAGACCGTTTCACGTTAGAGCAATACTCAAAGTAATTGAAACTTTTCATGACTTTCGTCACTAGGTGAAGATAAACTTGATCAAAGCGAAACGCTTTACCAACACACGATTTCGAGATAATAGTGAATACCCAGCTCGAAATGTCAAATGTGTATGATCCAGTATATATAACATACGACTTTTTGTCTCATAAGAAGTAGGAGATAGAATAGATAGACTTTTGAGTAATAGATAAGTTCAAGTCTCCACATACCTTTTTTTTGATGAAGTTCCACGGTTCCTTGAGTTGATCTTCATCGTCTTCAAGAGATGAACGTCGAGAGATTTAAGATCGACTACACTATCTATGTCCTAGTCCGAGACATCTACAAATAGGCTAGAAATCAAGACTTATAGTTTGGATCACTAACATTGACAAACATGCTTGATATAGCAACGCATGCGAGGTCGACCGAGCTATGCTCTAACAATCTCCCCCTTTGTCAATTTTAGTGACAAAACTATTAATACATATGGAATACAAAAAAGATAAACTTTAGTGGCTCCTATTCCGTAGTCTAATCTTCAACGTTTCTTGAAATCTGCGTCCTTCCAAGTACTCCAATGATCCCAAAGGTTGTAAGTTTAGCACCACCATTGTTGAAGATCCGTAGCTATAACAATGAGAGAAATCGAGATTCTCGATCATTATTATACAGTGTCATAGTATCATTATGTAACATCAAAGTCCAATTGCATCACGACTTTAACAACAATACTATGGTGATATGTATCACTCCTCCTTAGTCAATACTCCATCTCGATCATGGAAACCACTCCCCTTACACAATGATATGTATTTGTAGTGTAAACTACATTATTTCTCCCCCTTTTTGTCAATAAATTTGGCAAAGGTAAAAGAACGGGATCATAATGAAATTTCCACAAGAGACATTTCATAGACTAAAAGAAAAATACATACCAACTTAATTTATATGCAATCATAAAGCCGAAGCTAAATGCATTCATCAAGGAGTTTTAAGATACAAGATAACCCCTACAAAATTCCACAGCCTCACATCCCACAAGATATTACCATTAAGCACAAGTTCAAAAGAACTCTCCCCCATTTGATGTCATTCCCGAAAGAACAACAAGAGCGACCTTAATTTCGAAAGAAAAGAAGGATTTTTTAATTGGACACCAAAAACCATGGAAATGATTTTCTATATCCAAAGCTCAACCAAATTAATCACAAGTAAACCCATAATTAATTTAATCGGAATACGCAACTAAATCAAACCACTAAAGTGACCAATTTAATTGATTGTGCTCAACATAAGAAAACTCACGGATCTACAACTAAGATAACCACACGGAGATGACTACCTTAATCGTTCAAATACTCAACATAAGGAAAACCTTACGGAATATACGACTACATCAACCAATAGAACACGATTAGTATAGTCGTTCATATACTCAACACAAGAACTTGTGGAATATATGAAAAACTCAACTAGATTAATTACAAGAGAACCTATAATTAATCTAATTGGAATACACAACCAAACTAATCACCGTAGCAATCAATTTAATTTTCAAAAGATTTTGCTAGGCAAAAGAAGACTTTCGGAGCAAATAACTAAATAACCAATCAAGATGATTAATTTAGTTCAAGAATGCTCAACATATAGCATCTCATGGAACAACCAACAAGGCCAATATTAATCGACATAGTTGTAAGGTGCTCAACATAAGATACACAGTAGAGCCTTCACGGTAAAACATAAAAAAATGGATCAATGAAGATCAATACCGTGGATAACATACAAGGATCTATTCTATTTTCCATCACTATTTGCATATCGACATAATAGACTTTATCCTTGTCAAACAAAAGATTTCATCCTATTTTCCATCAAATAAATGACTGCATAGGCATAACTTTTGTAATTGTCAAAAGTTCATTCGTCCTTTCATCAATACGAATATCAAATTATGAACGACTTTACTTTTGACACAGTATGTGACCTTCAAGTTCACGGGCACAAACAATACATATCCCATAAAAATATTGCAATACTTCGAAACAAATTAATACTGCAATAATATCATCCTCCAAATATTTTTAGAATTTTAAAACCAATAAACCTAAAAAATAAACATAAGAAGATGAAAACAAAAATAGCTACGTGTAGTCACAATCGTCGCTATACAAAACGCTAGTTATTCTTCCAACTAATCCAAAAAGAAGACATACTAGGAAACAATTCCTTTGAGAAATTCTTTGTCATTCCCGAACTCCTTGTTATCGACAACCATCGGGACATAAGGTTCACGGAGATAAGTGTCAATACCCACGAACTGTCTTGTCTGAAGAGGTCGAATTAGGGTCCTCTGAATTTCCAAAGATTTAGACACGAACGTCTTTATTTCATAAATCTCCCTTCTTATTTCCTTTAACTCATCAAGAACATCGGAAAACTTCTGAGAGTTAGAAGGAACAACCCTGGGTTTTCTTGTATTCCTTCTTTTTCTTTTTAGGGACTTAGAAACAGGAGATTTCTCTTTTTCCTTGATTGAAGACTTAACAATCATGTTGACATCCTTTCCATCTGACGACGTAGTGCTTTGAGAACAGTTATGAACAACTGGATTTGTGTGACGGAATCACTTAACTCAACAAGCAGTCTTATAAAGGATGTCAAAAGGAAAAAGAAATGTAGGGTTCGAAACCTATTGACAGGTTCGTATACGCCCAACTCTAAAACCCTATAAAGAGTAGAATTATCGATAATAACCCTTTCTTTTATTTGATAGACAAAAATAACAAATCTAAGAAAAGAAGGAAAAACTTTTCTGAAGGCTGGATCAGCACTCAATCTTGTCTCTTTTCGAACAGGCACATGAGACAAGATTTTCCCAACAACACAATCAAGTTGTGTTGCGATGAACAACGATTTGTCCAACTTTTTCCTCATGGGAGGAATCCTCTTATCTCTATCTATCAAAACGATTTGACCATATTTTCTTTTCAAATGGTCTTATTCTATCCTTGGAAACCAACTTCTTAGACGAAGATAAGATCCTACATACCTCGGCGGTCTTCTGAGCAAGTTTCAGCTTCCTTGCTAATCGTTGAAGTTCTTCTGGCGTCCTTATTTTGTGCTTGTATTTGTAACACCTTGATAGTTCGTGTCCCTTCATTGAACAAAACGAGCACGTCAATCTTGGATAGTTTTCAGGCATCTGATATGTGCAAGCAGCTAGACATACGGTTGATCCTGAAACATCACTGATAGGGTTTCCAGTTATCGGATTCAGTGAATCTTCCAGCTTGATTGGGTTTTCCTCTTCTCCGAACCCATTGGTTGATATATGTATTGCTACAAGTATCAAAATCAATGTTTTCACAAAGAATCCCTACACTTGATTTCCTATCTTCATCGGAATCATAGGTTTCAGACATTTCATCAAGTGTTACAGCTAGACCATTGTTCCTAGTGTATTTTCTACGATTTGGTGGAATTCGTTAGAAAAATGGCCAAAACCCTTATACTTAAAGCACTGAGGCATGTCCTCGTCATCATCTTCGTCAGCATCCTTGTTTTTAGGAGGTACGCGACCGTGAGGTTTGTCTGATGACTTAGGTTTGTCTCTTGAAAACCGTTTACTTCTCTTCAACAGAAGATCCCTAAACTGTCTTGTGATCAAGGAAACTGATTTGTCAAGATCTTCATCCGAAAAATCATCCTCAGACTGATCATCCTCAGAGACATGAACACTCTTACCTTTGACAAGTAATTTAGTGTTCTTTTGTGCTTTAAAGGCAACATCCTTACCGACTTTGGATGTATGCTCATGGTCAAAGATCAAACCAAGGTGTTTCTGGAAAGATTATCGAGGCTATTCCCATCAACGATGGCATGCTTCTTAGACTCGTATCTAGATGGCAGCGGTCTGAGAATTTTCATCACAATGTCCTTTTCAGGAAGAGTCTTACCCAATGCAAGAGATGCATTAACAATTTCAGACACTTTGTGATTAAACTCATCAAATGTTTCTTCATCTTCTATACGAAGGTTGAAAAAGTGGGGGTCTAACAACACCACCCAATATTTCGCTTAGCAATCTGTATGGACAAACTCCAATATACTTTTTATGAGAATCAACTAGACAGTTAGACTCAATCAATAAAAAGATATATCAAAGAGTTTATATCTCAATCTATCGATTTGATCTTTACCCAAGAAAATGGAAATCTGTGAGTCTTTATCAAAGAGAGATAACTTGGACGGTACCAAAGATCAATGTCCAAGGATCAATCAATATCAATCAACAACCAAAGGTAGGATTTCCAATTGATGATCTTTAACGCACAACCTGTATTATTTCAATTATATAAAAAGACGTATTCAAGACGTCGACACAAGGAGATTTATCTTCCATAGAATCTTTAGAAGCACTAGCTGACAGGGATGTTTATCACGTCTAACGCTCCTCTTTATAAAATCCTTGATCCTTTCTGTTAGCTATGGTTTATTGGACCGATAACCAGATGAACAACACTCATCAACCCAAGATAAGTTAGAGGATCTACTTGTCTCGGAAACAACAATGAATGCAAATGGTTGAACATAATTTGGATCACGAATTATCACTTGTCCATAGGAGGTATTTATGGAAGGAATGTTGGGGTTGTTCCCTCCATTGATGGCATGTTTCTTAGAAACGTATCTCTTGTCTTCAAATACAGTTTCTAAGATATCCCAGGCTTCTTTAGACTTAGTGCAAGTAGCCAAATAGTACTGAAGATCTGGGGTAACGTCCTTTCTGATAGCGTTTAATCCAAAAGAGTTTTGCATTGCAGCAAGAGATTCTTCAGGACTATAACTACCAACATCCTTTAGTATCGATACATCATCTTTTGTATTAACCGGAGGATTATAGCTGTTAACAATACATACCCAGGTTTGAAAATCACATGCTGGAAGATAAGCACATATTGCAACTTTCCATACTAAGTAATTTGAGCCATCAAAGACTGGTGGTATGTTAATAGAGATAGCACCTTTGTCCATAGAGTCAGATCGCTACAAAGACAGACTGATGAGGTCTTTAACGTGTTTGCCTGCTCTGATACCAATTGAAAAAGCGGGGGTCTAACAACACCACCCAATATTTCGCTTAGCAATCTGTCTCCCACAGATAAACCCTAGGTTTTGTTCTGTCTTAAGATATTAAATCAAGGTGAACAAGAACCAATTGATAATCCGGTCTTATATTCACGAAGAACAGTATAGATTAATTAATCACCTCTCTACAATCCTTCCTGACTACACAGGCGGTTTGTCGAGGAATCACAAACAATGAGATGAAGATGTTTCTGACTTCTTTATCTTTCCTATCGGAGAACTCTCACGATCTCAATCCAATCACAGATTGTACTCGTACGATAGAAGATGCAAGATCAGATCACACAACTACGATAAAAGTAGTGTCGGTCTGGCTTCACAATCCCAATGAAGTCTTTAAGTAGTTAACCTGGTTTTAGAGAAGAAAACCAAAGGTTAAAGGAGAATCGACTCTAGCGAGCGCACTAGTATCACACAGACGTGTGGGGATTAGTTTTTCACAATGCTAGATGTCTCCTTTATATAGTCTTCAAATCAGGTTTTTGCCTTAGTTACAAAGCAATCCATATTCACCGCTAGATGAAAACCTCATTTAGATTCAAGCTAATATTTCTCAACCGTTAGATCAAAAACTTAGCTTGTCACACACACTTGGGTAGACGTTTACTGGGTTTGTGAAAACCATGCCCAAACGTGTACGTGTATGTTGGTTCAACATAGTAACCCAAAAGATTAACCACATGAGCATTTCATATTAACCTTGTTCTTCTTTACCATAACTAGTTCAATTGACTCAAATGAACTAGTTAAAGAGTTGTTCAATTGCTATGAGATCTTATGTAACTACACAAGACACAATTGAAACAAAGATGATTCGATTCGATGAATCGACTCATGAACAACACGCAAACGAGTTTTTGGAAAATCCCAGCAGAAATTCTCGGTACTAGAACTTCCGTCAGTTCGCGGACTAGGTTCGCGGACTTTGCAAAGCCAATTCCTCCGGTTTCTCTCAATCAACAAAGTTCGAAAACTTCGGATTATGGAATACATGGTTATGTAATCTAAACTCTCATTCCAATCATTGAGACATTCTCAGAGGATGTTATATAACCGTTATTTACAGACCGTTTCGCGTCAGAGCAATTCTGAAAGTAATTGAAACTTTTCATGACTTTCGTCACTAGGTGAAGATAAACTTGATCAAGGAGAAACACTTTACCAACACATGATTTCGAGATATAGATAGGCGAGATATATTCGGCTCGAAATATCAAATGTGTATGATCCAATCTATATAGCATACCACTTTTGTCTCATAAGAAGTAGGAGATAGAAGAGATAGACTTTTGAGTGATAGATAAAAGACGTATTCAAGACGTCGACACAAGGAGATTTATCTTCCATAGAATCTTTAGAAGCACTAGCTGACAGGGATGTTTATCACGTCTAACGCTCCTCTTTATAAAATCCTTGATCCTTTCTGTTAACTATGGTTTATTGAACCGATAACCAGATGAACAACACTCATCAACCCAAGATAAGTTAGAGGATCTACTTGTCTCGGAAACAACAATGAATGCAAATGGTTGAACATAATTTGGATCACGAATTATCACTTGTCCATAGGAGGTATTTATGGAAGGAATGTTGGGGTTGTTCCCTCCATTGATGGCATGTTTCTTAGAAACGTATCTCTTGTCTTCAAATACAGTTTCTAAGATATCCCAGGCTTCTTTATACTTAGTGCAAGTATCCAAATAGTACTGAAGATCTGGGGTAACGGCCTTTCTGATAGCGTTTAATCCAAAAGAGTTTTGCATTGCAGCAAGAGATTCTTCAGGACTATAACTACCAACATCCTTTAGTATCGATACATCATCTTTTGTATTAACCGGAGGATTATAGCCGTTAACAATACATACCCAGGTTTGAAAATCACATGCTGGAAGATAAGCACACATTGCAACTTTCCATACTGAGTAATTTGAGCCATCAAAGACTGGTGGTACGTTAATAGAGATAACACCTTTGTCCATAGAGTCAGATCGCTACAAAGACAGACTGATGAGGTCTTTGACGTGTTTGCCTGCTCTGATACCAATTGAAAAAGCGGGGGTCTAACAACACCACCCAATATTTCGCTTAGCAATCTGTATGGACAAACTCCAATATACTTTTTATGAGAATCAAATAGACAGTTAGACTCAATCAATAAAAACATATATCAAAGAGTTTATATCTCAATCTCTCGATTTGATCTTTACCCAAGCAAATGGAAATCGATGAGTCTTTATTAAAGAGAGATAACTTGGACGGTACCAAAGATCAATGTCCAAGGATCAATCAATATCAATCAACAACCAAAGGTCGGATTTCCAATTGATGATCTTTAACGCACAACCTGTATTATTTCAATTATATAAAAATATAATGCGTAAATGAAATAACACAGACACCGGAAATTTTGTTAACAAGGAAACCGCAAATGCAGAAAAACCCGGAGACCTAGTCCAGATTAAATACACATTGTATTAAGCCTCTACAGACACTAGCCTACTCCAAGCTAGCTTCGGACTGGACTATAGTTGAACCCCAATCAGTCTCCCATCGATCCAAGGTACAGTTGTACTCCTACGCCTTTGATCCCAGCAGGATACTGCGCACTTGATTCCCTTAGCTGATCTCACCCACAACCAAGAGTTGCTGCAACCCAAAATCGCAGACTTGATAATAGACAAATCTGTCTCCCACAGATAAACCCTAGGTTTTGTTATGTCTTAAGATATTAAATCAAGGTGAACAAGAACCAATTGATAATACGGTCTTATATTCACGAAGAACAGCCTAGATTAATCAATCACCTCTCTACAATCCTTCCTGACTACACAGGCGGTTTGTCGAGGAATCACAAACAATGATATGAAGATGTTTCTGACTTCTTTATCTTTCCTATCGGAGAACTCTCACGATCTCAATCCAATCACAGATTGTACTCGTACGATAGAAGATGCAAGATCAGATCACACAACTACGATAAAAGTAGTGTCGGTCTGGCTTCACAATCCAAATGAAGTCTTTAATTCGTTAACCTGGTTTTAGAGAAGAAAACCAAAGGTTAAAGAAGAATCGACTCTAGCGAGCTCACTAGTATCACACAGACGTGTGGGGATTAGTTTTGCCCAATGCTAGATGTCTCATATATATAGTCTTCAAATCAGGGTTTTGCCTTAGTTACAAAGCAATCAATATTCACCGTTAGATGAAAGATTCAGATTCAAGCTAATATTTCTCAACCGTTAGATCGAAAACTTAGCTTGTCACACACACTTGAGATATACGTTTATTGGGTTTGTGAAAATCGTGCCCAAGCGTGTACGTGTATGTTGGTTCAACATAGTAACCTAAAAGGTCAACCATATGAGCATTTCATATTAACCTTGTTCTTCTTCACCATAACTAGTTCAATTGACTCAAATGAACTAGTTAAAGAGTTGTTCAATTGCTATGAGATCTTATGTAACTACACAAGACACAATTGACACAGAGATGATTCGATTCGATTGAATCGTCTCATGAACTTTATAGTCACTGTTTGCATACTGCATTCCCTAGTAATTTAAGTTTCATGTTCAGAGCACATCTTTAGATCATAACCCACTCAAGTACGCAAACAAGTTCGAGGACTTAAGACAACCGGCGGAGTTTTCCAAACTTAGCAGAAAATCTCGGCAAGGAGACTTCCGCCAGTTCGCGGACTAGGTTCGCGGACTAAACACGCAAAAGAGTTTTTCGAAAATCAAGAAGAACTTCTCGGCAAGAGAACTTCCGTCAGTTCGCGGACTTGGCAAAGCCAATTCCTCCGGTTTATCTCAATCAACAAAGTTCGCAAACTTCGGATTCCTTAGGAATATGACTTATGCATATATGTGTTTCCACACAATGCTTATATCCGTAATTGGTTATATAGACCTAAACTCTCATTCCAACCATTGAAACATTCTTAGAGGACGGTATATAGTTGTTACACTGTTTCTCTTCAAAGCGATTTTCAAAGTGATTGAAACATTATGACTTTCGTCATTAGGTGAAGATAAACCTGATCAAAGCGAAACGCTTTACCAACACATGATTTCGAGATATAGATAGGCGAGATATACTCGGCTCGAAATATCAAATGTGTATGATCCAGTCTATATAGCATACGACTTTTGTCTCATAAGAAGTAGGAGATAGAAGAGATAGACTTTTGAGTGATAGATAATTTCAAGTCTCCACATACCTTTTTTTGATGAAGTTCCACGGTTCCTTGAGTAGATCTTCTTCGTTGTATGATGAATCTCCATGAAGTCCTTGAGCTCAACTACACTTTTCTATCCTAGTCTGAGACTTAGCTATGTAGACTAGAAATCAAGACTCGTAGTTTTGATCCCTAACATTGACAAACATGCTTGAGATATCAACGCATGCGAGGTCGACCGAGCTATGCTCTATCAATCTCCCCCTTTGTCAATTTTAGTGAAAAAACTATTAGTACATATGGAATACAAAAAAGATAAACTTTAGTGGCTCCTATTCCATAGTCTAATCTTCAACGTTCCCTGAAATCTTCGTCCTTCCAAGTACTCCAATTATCCCAAAGGTTGTAAGTTTAGCATCACCATTGTTGAAGATCCGTAGCTATAACAATGAGAGAAATCGATATTCTCGATCATCATTATACAATGACATAGTATTATTATGTAACAATTGTATCACGACTTTAACAATAATACTACGGTGATATGTATCACTCCCCCTTAGTCAATACTCCATCTCACATGGAAACCACTCCCCCTTACACAATGATCCGAAAACCATATGTATATGTAGTAGAACTACACATTAATTCTCCCCATTTTGTCAATAAAATTGGCAAAGGTACAAGAACGGGTTCCTAATGAAATTTCCCAGAAGAGACGTTTCATAGACTAAAAGAAGAAATACATACCAACTTAATTTAGATGCAATCATAAAGCCGAAGCTAAATGCATTCATCAAGGAGTTTTAAGATACAAGATAACCCCTATAAAATTCCACAATCGCACACCTTGCAAGATATTACCATTAAGCACAAGTTCAAAAGAACTCTCCCCCATTGATGTCATTCCCTAGAGAACAACAAGAGCGACCTTAATTTCGAAAGAAAAGAAGGATTTTTAATTGGACACCAAAAACCATCGGAAAATGATTTTCTATATCCAAAACTCAATCAAATTAATCACAAGTAAACCCATGATTAATTTAATTGGAATACGCAACTAAATCAAACCACAAAAGTAATCAATTTAATTGATTGTGCTCAACATAAGTAAACTTACGGAGCTACGACTAAGGTAATCATACGGAGATGACTAACTTAATCGTTGACATACTCAACATAAGGAAAACCTTACGGAATATATAACTACATCAACTAATAGAACATAGATAGTATAGCCGTTCATATACTCAACACAAGAACTTGTGGAATATATGAAAACTCAACTAGACTAATTACAAGAGAACCCATAATTAATCTAATTGGAATACAAACAACCAAACTAATCACGAAGGTAATCAATTTAATTGTCAAAAGTTTTGCTCGACAAAAGAAGACTTTCGGAGCAAATAACTAAATAACCAACCAAGAGGATTAATTTAGTTCATAATGCTCAACATATAGCATCTTATGGAACAACTAACAAAGCCAATAAGAATAAAGGACTTAGTTGTATCGTTCTCAACATAAGACACACAATGGAGCCTTCACGGTAATACAAAAAGAATGGATCAATGAATATCAATACCGTGGAATACATACAGGGATCTATTCTATCTTTCCATCACTATATGCATAATGACATAATAGACTTTACCCTTGTCACACAAAAGATTTTATCCTATTTTCCATCAAATAGATGACTGCATAGGCATAACTTTTGTATCTGTCAAAATTCCATTCGTCCTTTCATCAATACGAAGACCAATTCATGAACGACTTTACTTTTGACAACATATGGGACCTTCAAGTTCACGGACGCAAACAATACATATCCCATAAAAATATTGCAATATCACAAAATCATAAAGATTAATACTGCAATAACAATCTTTGCCCAGTACAATCAATCTTTCTCGCACGGATTTATACCAAGAGTGTTTACCAAAAGCGTATAAAAAGATTTCCTTAACAAAGAAAAACATACAAAGTCATTGACGACTATGCACCATATTCACATGAGATGATTGTGAACATTCAAGAATATATAGCAATGTGAACTACTACCCATTCTCAAACTTCCTTCTTTGTGATTCACCAACATCACTCTTGTAACAGCCAAAAAACAGCTTAGAATAGGATTTCTCCAAGAATCCCAGTGCCCAAGTCCAAGAGAATAGAACAAGTGCAACGAAACGGAGCAAACACTAAAAAACAAGAGACAGGACAAAGACCATTATTAACTCATCCAAATTCAACAATTCTCATCCACATTTTAAAGGGAATTCAATAAGGAAGAGAATGCAAAAAGAATGAGGTAAATCCGAGTTCGGACAAAGAAGTTACGGCCAAAACAAGTTTACCGAATCTCGACGTCAAGTATGCATACGGCTTTGCGAACTTAAACCCCTGGATTTTGATTTTGAATGCTGTTATGCATACTTTGTATGTGTACCATGTATTCCAAACATCCCGAACTATTATTTTCAAACCTAAACATTTAAGAACCTTAAACACAGATCAAGTTAGGTAGAAATGAACGATAAACAAGATTATTATAAGTATTCTAAGCAAATAAAAGTACAAATCTTGCTCAATTTTATAGACATACCTTTTTAGATGAATCCAATCGAATTCTACCGCCTTACCGAACATAATCTGTGTGCCCCAATTCTTGTGCTTCCCTCACCGTATACAAAGCAGGGCATTCCTTGGTGAGGATGCACTTCCAACACAATCAAGTTGCGTTGGGGTGAACAAAGTCTTGCTCACCACAAGTGACCTTTGGATTATCATGAAAGAGATCACTTTTAGAACCTTTCACATCCAATTCCATTTTTCCAAAAAACTTGTTAAGTTCTAACATCATAGATAATGCCTTTTCCATAGTCATGGAGTTTTCTGGAAGATCATTCCTTTTCACACTCAAAACATCATTGTCTTTCTTCGGTATCCACTTCTGAGTGTGTTTAGGAACAGTAGGAACCTTCTTCCCATCACAATTTGCTAGAATTCTTGGAAGAGAATTGGATTGATTATTCTTTTGCAAGTTAGTCTTTCTCCAATTGGGAGCATCGGATCTTGTCTTCGTCTTTACGAAGTTATCCTTTTGATAACCATTACGATTATGAAAAGGATTCGTACGATGTTTATAGGAAAATCTAGGTCTATCATAGCACTGATTCCTTTGCCTAAAGGTTGGACAATTACAACCTGTAACGTTAAGAGGATCAGTCTTAACGTATGATCTTGGTTTCACAACTTCTTGTGATGCCAAAACAAGAACATCATGAAGTTTCTCATTTCTTATACAGAAACGACATCTCCTTTCCAGATGACCTTTATTTCTGTAATAGTGGCAAACATAAGGAATGTTCTTACCTCGATCCGTGTGTGCTAACTTTGGAGGTTGATAAACTTTGCTCTTTTGAACCTTAACTTCCGGAGAAGGTATTTCACTTTTGCCATCAGTGGAAACCTTTTGTTGATAAGAATCACTAGCCTTGACAAATTTTACCTCTTTGCTAGTACTTGGAGCATCTATTCCCTTATAGCCCAATCCTCGTGTATCACGATGATTTTTACTTGCTCCTAGCATAGTGGTTAATTTGCTTGAACTAGTATTGAACTTTTTCAAGTCATCTTCCAACATCTTGATTTTATCAAGAGCAACTGCTAAATCAGCCTCAAGGCATTTTTCTCGAGTGAGATAAGCGCTTTCTCTGTCGTCAAAACTTGTTTTCTGGAAGTTAAACCTTGCTTCAGATTATGCAAGTTTCTCTTCCAACAAAAAGTACTTTTGATAAAGATTATCACATTCAAGTGATTTTGTACGTAGGTTTTCCTCAGAATCCTTGAGGATCGATTCGGTAGAACGATTCGAAAAATAAACACATGCGTAACATCTTCTCAATTTCTTGTTTTCTCGACAGAGAGGAGTCATAAGAGGTGTGACATGAGAAGTTGTAATCTTCTTCATATTCCACGAATCCAAAAACTTAACATACTCTGAGACTTCCTCATCAATATCTCTATCAATATCTGAATCACCTTCATCAGAAAGTTCATCCAACTTCTCTTCTAGGAGAGTTTCCCAATCAACAGTTTTTACATCAAGAGAATGTTTGGATATTGACTTAGATGTGACAGTTCTCTCAGGTGAATCCAAGCTTTTAGAATCATCTGGTAATTTCTGAGTTGGTACGTTATTAGAGATAGACTCGTCCATAATCAGATCGCTACAAACACAGACTTATAAGGTCTTTAACGTGTTTGCCTGCTCTGATACCAATTGAAAAAGCGGGGGTCTAACAACACCACCCAATATTTCGCTTACCAATCTGTATGGACTAACTCTGAAATACTTTGCTAGAGAATCAACTAGACAGTCAGACTCAATCTAGATAAAAGTATCTAAAGGAGTTAATATCTCTCTCTTGATTTGATTTTTACTCAAGCTAAAAACAATAGCGAGTCTTTATCAAATACAAGGAATAACTTGGACGGTACCAAAGACCAATGTCCAAGGATCAATAAACAACCAAAGGTTGGATTTCCAATTGATGATCACGAACGCACAAGTACGGAAACAAGTTCACGGACTTAAGACAACTGGTAGCGTTTTCCAAACTCAGCAGAAAATCTCGGCAAGGAGACTTCCGCCAATTCGCGGACTAGGTTCGCGGACTAAACACGCAAACGAGTTTTTGGAAAATCCAGCAGAAATTCTCGGCAAGAGAACTTCCATCAATTCACGGACTGAGTTCGCAAACTGAGTTCGCGGACTTGGCAAAGCCAATTCCTCCGGTTTCTCTCAATCAACAAAGTTCGCAAACTTCGGATTAAGGAATAGGACTTATGCACATATGTGTTTCCACACAATGCTTATATCCATCATTGGTTATATAGACCTAAACTCTCATTCCAACCATTGAAACATTCTTAGAGGATGTTATATAGTTGTTACACTATTTCTCGTCAAAGCGATTTTCAAAGTGATTGAAACATTATGACTTTCGCCATTAGGTGAAGATAAACCTAATCAAAGCGAAACGCTTTACCAACACATGATTTCGAGATATAGATAGGCGAGATATACTCGGCTCGAAATATCAAATGTGTATGATCCAGTCTATATAGCATACGACTTTTGTCTCATAAGAAGTAGGATATAGAAGAGATGGACTTTTGAGTGATAGATAAGTTCAAGTCTCCACATACCTTTTTGTTGATGAAGTTCCACGGTTCCTTGAGTAGATCTTCGTCGTTGTATGATGAATCTCCATGAAGTCCTTGAGCTCAACTAGACTTTTCTATCCTAGTCCGAGACTTAGCTATGTAGACTAGAAATCAAGACTCATAGTTTTGATCACTAACATTGACAAACATGCTTGAGATAGCAACACATGCGAGGTCGATCGAGCTATGATCTAACACAAATCATTGTTCACCATAACACAAATTAATTGTGTTGATTGGTAAATCTTGACTCATGTGCCTGATCAAAAGAGACAAGGTTGTGAATGCACAGGCTTTAGGAAAAGTTGTTTTAGGTTTATTCTTTTCTGTCTATCAAATAAAAGGAAGGGTTATTTTCGACAATTCTACTCTTTATAGGGTTTAGAGTTGAACGTCCACGAACCTGTTTATAGGTTTCGAACCCTACATTCCTTTTTCCTCTTTGATATTCTTTATATCTCAAGACCGCTTGTTGAGAGTGTGAATTCCAATCACAAAAATCAGTTGGTTATAGCTGTTCTCATAAGCATCATGTCATTGGATGGAAAGGATGTCAACATGATTGTTAAACCATCAATCAAGGAAAAAGATCTCCAGTTATCCCGTCCTTAAAAAGGAAAATGAGGAATACAAGAAAGCCAAGGGCTGTCTCTTCTAACTCTCAGAAGTTTTACGATGTTCTTGATGAGTTGAAGGAAGTAAGAAAGGAGATTTGTGATATAAAGGCTCGCATTTTAAGATCTTTGGAAATTCAGAAATCCCTGGTTCGACATATTCATCCAAGACGGTTTGTCGATATCAACTCATATCTCCACGAACCTTATGTTCCTATGGTTGTTGATGACAAGGAGTTCGGGAATGATAAAGAATTTCTCAAAGATATTGTTTCCTAGTATGTCTTATTTTTGGCTTAGTTGGAAGAATAACTAGTGCTTTGAATAGCGATGATTGTGACTACACATATCTATTATTTTTCATCTTCTTATTTTTAGGTTTTTGATTCTAAAACTTTTTGGAGGATGATGCTTTGCAATATTTAATATTTTATATTGCAATTTATTATGGGATATTGGTGTTTACGTCCGTGAACTATGTTGTCCCATATTTTGTCAAAAGTAAAGTCGTTCATGATCGGTATTCGTTTATTGGTTCAAGAATGAATAGACTTTTGACATATACAAAAGTTAAGCCTATATTTTCAATCTTTGACGGAAGATAGGTTAAAATCTTTTGTATCCAAGGATTATTGCTATTGTATATGCTTGTGCAAAAGAATGAATCCTTGTGTATTCCACGGTATTGATCTTCATTGATCCATCCTTTTTGTATTACAGTGAGGCTCCGTAATGTGTCTTATGTTGAGCACGATACGAAAAAGTTGATTATTTTTTATTAGGCTTGTTGGTTGTTCCGAAAGATACTTTATGTTGAGCATATTAGAACTAAATTAATCATCTTGTTGGTTATTTAGTTATTACTCCATAAGTTTCTCTTATGTTGAGTATATGAAAGATTAAGCCAATCACTCTCTTGTATGGTTAACTTAGTCGTTGCTCCGTAAGTTTACTTATGTTGAGCACAATGAATTAAACTGATCACTTTTGTGTTTAATTTTATTATGTATTCCGATTAAATTAATCATGGGTTTACTTATGATTAATTTGATTGAGTTTTGGATATAAAAATAATTCTCATGGTTTTGGTGTCCAATAAAAATCCTTCTTTTCTCTTGAAATTAAGGTCGCTCGTTGTTGTTCCTTCGGGAATGACTTCAAATGGGGGAGAGTTCTTTTGAACTTGTGCTTAATGGTCATATATTGAGGGGTGTGCGGCTTTGGAATTTTATAGGGGTTATCTTGTATCTTTAAACTCCTTGATGAATGTTGTTAGCTTCGGCTATATGATTGCATCTAAATAAGATGATGTGTGATTCTTTCTCTCATTCATGAAATGTCTCTTACGAAAATTTCACTATGAACCCGTTCTTGTACCTTTGCCAATTTTATTGACAAAAAGGGGGAGAATTAATATGTAGTTCACACTACAAATACATATGGTTTTTGGATCATTATGTAAGGGGGAGTAGTTTTCATGTGAGATGGAGTATTGACTAAGGGGGAGTGATACATATCACCATAGTATTATTGTTGAAGTTGTGATACAATTGAGCTTTGACACTGTGTAAATACTATGACACTGTATAACAATGATCGAGACCGATGCTTTCTCATTGTTATAGCTACAGATTTTCAACAACGATGGTGCTAAACTTACAACCTTTGGGATCATTGGAGTACTTGGAAGTGACGAAGATTTCGAGGAATGTTGAAGATTAGACATGTGGAATAGGAACTACTAAAGTTTCATTATCTTTTTTGTACTCCATTTGAATTGATAGTTTTGTCACTAAAATTGACAAAGGGGGAGATTGTTAGAGCACTGCTCGGTCAAACTCGCATGCGTTGCTATCTCAAGCATGTTTGTCAATGTTAGTGATCAAAACTATAAGTCTTGATTTCTAGTCTCTTATAGATAAGTCTCGGACTAGGATAGTAAGTGTAGTTGAGCTCAAGGACTTCATGGCGATTCATCATACAAGTAGAAGGGCTACTCAAGGAACTGGTGGAACTTCTCGACAAAAAGGTATGTGGAAACTTGAACTTATCTGTCACTCAAAAGTCTATCTATTTTATCTCCTACTCTTTGAGACAAAAGTCGTATGCTATATATATAAACTAGATTATACACATTTTGTATTTCGAGCCGAGTATACCTCGCCTATCTATATCTCGAAATATGTGTTGGTAAGCTTTTCGCTTCGACCAAGTTTATCTTTACCTAGTGACGAAAGTCATGAATGTTTCAATCACTTTGAAAATTGCTTTGACGAGAAATGGTGTAACAACTGTATAACGTCCTCTAAGAATGTTTCAATGATTGGATTGAGAGTTTAGATTACATAACCAATGTATTCCTTGAACTGAAGTTCTCGAACTTTGTTGATCAAGATAACCAGAAGTATGGCAAGTGCCAAGTCCGCGAACTCAGTCCGCGAACTGCCGAAGTTCTCAAACCCGAGAATTTATGCTGGAGTTGACAAACTACTTGCGTGATCCAAGTCCACGAACCGGCGAAGTTCTCAAACCCGAGAATTTCTGCTGGAGTTTGTAAACTCTATCCGGTGTCTTAAGTCCGCGAACCTAGTCTGCGAACTTGAGAAGGTTGTATATCTAAAGATGATTTCTGAACTTAATATTAAAAGACTAATAAATTCTTTTGCAAACCGTGGCTATTAAAGTTCATGAACCGATTCTTGTGAATCAAATCATCTTTGCTTCAATTGTGTCTTGTGTAGTTACATAATATTTCCTTGCAATTGAACAACTCTCTTAACTAGTTCATTTGAGTCATTTGAACTAGTAATGGTGAAGAAGAACATGGTTGGTATGAAACGCTCATATGGTTAACCTTTTTGGTTAGACTATTGTTGAACCAACAATGTACACGTTTGGGTGCGGTTAACAAACCTAGAAGCGTACAGTCATTTGTGTATGACAAGCTAAGTTTTCAATATAACGGCTGAGAAATATTAGCTTGAATCTAAATCAGGTTTTCATCTAACAGTGGATATTTATTGCTTTGTAAATAAGGCAAAACCCTGATTTGAAAGACTATATAAGGAGACATCTAGCAACTCCGCAAAACTAATCCCCACACCTTACGTGTGCTACTAGTTTGCGTGCTAGAGTCGGTTCTCCTTTAACCTTTGGTTTTCTTCTTCTAAAACCAGGTTAACGACTTGAAGACTTCATTGGGATTGTGAAGCCAGACCGATACTACTTTTATCGTAGTTGTGTGATCTAATCTTGCATATTCTATTGTAATAGTACAATCATATTGATTGGCTAGAGATTGTTTGATTTCTCCGATAGGCAAGATATAAAAAGTAATCACAAACACCTTCGTCTCATTGTTTGTGATTCCACGACATCTTGTTTCGCTACCATACGATTAAGATTGTTGTAAGGTGATTGATTAATCTAGGCTGTTCTTTGGGAATATAAGACCGGTTTATCAATTGGTTCCTGTTCACCTTGATTATTATCAAAAGACGGAACAAAAAAACTTTAGGGTTTTTCTGTGGGAGACAGATTGATCCTTTGATAGACTTGTCTGTGTGAGACAAATTTGTTTATTGTTAAAGCCTGCGATTTTGGGTCGTAGCAACTCTTAGTTGTGGGTGAGATCAGCTAAAGGAATCAAGTGCGCAGTATCCTGCTGGGATCAGAGGCGTAGGGAGTACAACTGTACCTTGGATCAATGGGAGACTGATTGGGGTTCAACTATAGTCCAGTCCGAAGTTAGCTTGGAGTAGGCTAGTGTCTGTAGCGTCTTAATACAATGTGTATTCAATTTGGACTAGGTCCCGGGGTTTTTCTGCATTTGCGGTTTCCTCATTAACAAAATTTCTGGTGTCTGTGTTATTTCAGTTTCCGCATTATATTTTTTATCTTTATAATTGAAATAATACAGGTTGTACGTGTAGATTATCAATTGGTATAATCCAACCTTTGGTTGTTTGATTGTTATTGATTGATCCTTGGATATTGGTCTTTGGTACCGTCCAAGTTATTCCTTGTGTTTGATTAGGACTCGCTGATTTCTATTAGCTTGAGTAAATCAAAAGAAGAGAGAGATATTAACTCATTGAGATACTTTTACCTAGATTGAGTCTGACTGTCTAGTTGATTCTCCAGAAAGTATTTCGGAGTTAGTCCATACAGATTGCTAAGCGAAATATTGGGTGGTGTTGTTAGATCCCCGCCTTTTCACATAATAATCATATTCCATCTAAAATCCTAGATGGTGAAAAACAGTCCAAAGGAAAAACTACATGTTCTTCTAAGAAAAGATGGTTAAAAAAAACGTAGTCAACACTCAAAGGAATGGAATCTCACTAGATTTACTCTTAATCTTTTTGAGGAATACTTTCTGAATGGATCAACTGACAAAGATCTATCTAGAGCGTTTGAAAGTGTTTTAAACTCTTAGAAAAACTCCATTCGATTGAGGAAAAGAATTGTTCTGACAAAAGTTCTGTACCCATCAAATCATGTGCACATGATGTACGTACTTTCTCCTCTACCAACTCATTAGATGTTGATAATAAAACTTCCAGTGAGTTAAATATAGACTCTAAGTGTCAGAAAAGGTCACTCCTTAAGAAAAGGATACGAAATAATTATAGTAACCCTGAGTATCATCATTACTATGATTATATATCTGGCATGGCATAAATATCAACCCGGAGAAATGCATGAGAATTTCTCTGCATACCTGCCACTTGATTAAAGAAAGGCTCCTCCCCATGTGTATATAACTTGAAATGGGGCAAGTAATGTGTTGATATGATGTGTATCCAAGGTAATCTATAATATATTTCAGTAAAAAGTTTTGTAGTTTTCATCTACTACTCATTTTCTTCTTAAATCATGTGTTTCCAGTATGTTCTTCGGGAAGTTTGAATGATGTGAATCATGTTTCATGTGAAGAGTGCAGATGGATGACAACCTAAAGTTGTTTATTAAAGGTTCTAAAGAAGTCGTCAATAGGTTGTCAACCTTCTCCAGCCGAAAATCTTCTGGTAAGAATCAATACTATGAGTCATGTCTTGATAACAGTAATGACAACTGTTCACATCATAATGGGTATCCTCTAAAGTCTCGAAGAAAGAAGGATAACCAAAGACAATATTCATTTAATGAGCGGAAGACTCATACTTGTGCAAATCAATCACAAGGTTGAAATCTCACTTACAAAAATCCTAGTTGAGTGAAAATTGAATAGGTATACTTTTGGCAAAGTGTCCCTGATTATCTAGCTAATTTCTTATCGTTCTTAGATGGATTGTCAGTTACAAACACTTTTACATAAGTATATGTTTATGCATGTTCTTTTGTTGTCTTTTGGTTTCATTCGTGTCCTTTGCTCTTGTTCCTAAAACTAAGTTGCATGATTTCTTGCAAATGAGTACTGAGCAAGTCTGTCTTCATTAAAAGCCTTTTTGCTTAGGTTTTTGTGGACCCTCCTTCCTATAGGTACACGTACGGTTTCTAGGTATCTTCACAAACTTAGAAACCCTAAGACTGTTCGAATTCATTTATATACCCTTCCAATTGAGTTGAGATATCTCACTCTAGGCTTTCTATTATCAATGGAGTCTTCTTCTTGCTCTTTGGATTTACCTGAAGACTTCGTTGATAATGCGGTGTATTTCGAGTTCAATGAAAAGAAGGGAACCTTTGTTGAAGTGGAAGGGTCTTTTCCTCAATCTCCTGATTCCTACTTAGATATTGAGGATGTTGAAGAGATTTTAGATGAAGTGGTTGTTGACTTTATCAAATGCTTTGAGGATGCAAAACAACAACTTGTTGATACAATGAAGTGTCTTGATATGGTAAAAATTGAGTTGAAAAAGGTTAATTCTGACCTTGTTCTCATGAAAACTCATGTAAAAGAACTTCTCAACAAGGATATCTACTCTAAAGAAGCAGAGGATGCTGTAAATCACAAGCTCGAAGGTCTTGAAATCCATGAAGTTGACGAACGTAAACTTTGATGTGATCGGTTTCTAGTACATATTTTATTTATTTTGACGAGAAAACTTCTTAAGAGAATTTTTATTCTTGTTTTTGTTTAAGAAGGTGTTTATGGGTGAAAACTATTTCTGCTAGTTTTGGTAATTTGGGGTGTGTGGATGAGAAATGAATCTAATCCCTAAAAAAATGCACTGCACGGGAGTGCTTTTGATTCGAGAGATCAATCTGTACAATTCTGGCTTAAACCAAGAAATGGCCGTTCCAGACTTGCTTCAGTCACAAAGTGAAAGGATATGGGGTTGATCTTAGGGAGGGAAGCGAAGAAGGTGTTGAGATCGTGAAGGTGTTGGCTGTTTATGACTTGTATCATAATACCGAACTGGCTTGCAATAATGTAAGCAAAGCTCTGGGTGTTTGAATACGTTGTATCCACACTTGGTTTCTGTCTTGTCCCCCTTTTAGAAATAGGGAGGAGAACCTATTTATACAATTTATTGAGCCTAACCCTCATCTCTCGTGGGAAGTGGAGGAAGTGGAGTGATGGAGTAGTGGAGTCGTGTTAGTGTCACACGGTTAGTCTTTGCCCACTTCTCCCATCATTACTAACCGCCCATGTCTTCCTTACACGTTCTTGTGATGGCGCGTTGCACGCTCCACGTTGTAAACCGCCAGACCAATACCCCGGTATGTATCCCCCAGTTTGTGACATGCTTGATGTCTCGATTGTATGGATCGTGGGACCCACAGAAGGTAGCATACAATGCTAGGTTAAATAACTAAGTTATTTGGGAAACCGATATTTATGAAATATCGTGTGTATTCTATGCATGTAATGCATCGAATATATTCAATATGCATGAAGCATCGCTGTTTTAAAGCTTATCGGAGTAAGTCGCGGATTAAGCGTCTCAAAACAGTTGTGCGCATAGCTAACTTCAAGTGATCGTTTGGAGGCTGCGTAGGCAAGCCCTCCCTTGGCCGATCACATGATGTGGTAGAGTGATGGATGGTGATCACCACGACACCTTATTGGCCAACAAACTCCTTGCCTAGGCTGCCTAACCAAGCTGGTAGAGTTGGACGGACGAGATGATATATGACGCTCATCTGCGACCGTTGATGAAGTTTTAGGATTTTGAAGAGGTGCGCAAGCATCACTCTTCAGCTTGGTCGAATCCAAGCATGGGAGACGTTTTTGGCAGGACCGACCGGGCATGCGTGTAGACGGCTTGCCGGTGTACACGTATGTACCTCACTGTCCAATGAAGATGTGATCTAAGCCACTCAATTTGTCCGGCAAAGTTGAGTGGTTGAGATCGGTTTGCGGCAGAAATCCGTTGCCGCAAAGGAGTTTGAAGCCGCGCGACATGCCTACTTAGGGCGCGCGTTTTGAGACGTTCAGCCATGATTGGCCTTGGTCGATCGATCATGCGTGTAGATGGGCCCACGGTGATCATGTTTACATGCTCGGGACCTTGTAAGTCTACATCTACACCCTCCATCCATGCTTGTGAAGATGGACGCTCGTGATCAATTAGCGACACATGTAACATGCTGCAAACCCTAATTAGGGTTTTGGATCGGTCGTGTGTACACGACTTCAACCTAACGGTTTGGCAAGCTATGCTCCTCCTTTGGGGAGGCCGACCATGTGGGCCCATATTGAGCCGGTGGTGAGCATGTGTGTACCTGACCCACGGTCATAGGCTTGATCTAAGCCATCCAATCATGCAGGTGAAGATGGATGGCCTCGATCTGTTTTGAGACCTACATTGGCAGTCTTGTGCATACAAGCTTTTCCAAGATGCTCCACACCAGCCCAACCATCCTACTTTAGGCTGGCGTTCGGTGGTTGTTTGGGAGACGTGGTATGTATTCGACCGACCAGGGCAAAAATGGGGCCACTGGTGGTCGTGATTGTTTCTGAGAATGACATGGACATCCCAGATGTTTAATCGGGCTAGTATAACACATCGAGAGATGTAGCCTGTACGGGTATTTCGTGCATGCCTCGTTATCGATACTTGGATATTCGTGTCACTCTGATGAGAGCAACATTCAGTCATCGTGCTGCACCAATAATGAGGGTTCTGCGGGAACATCACAGGAAATACAAGGCTAATCGCGCATTAATTAATAATGCTATAAATTCACAGGGTATATGGGATTGTTGCTACATGCTCCAACCTGGATGAATTTTGTGTATTGAATTCACAGAATACTGGGATTGTTGCCACATGCTCCATTCTAGGTGAATTAGTAAAGTGAAGAAGTATTCATCACTTATCAGTGGCTTTATCCTTTGCAGGATGTCAGCGCATAAACTTGGTTTTATAATTTTAGCCCTGAACTAAAATCCACCATCAACAGAAGGATAACTAGGGTTTGGAATAGCCATTATTGTGAGTACACATAGCTATGTCCAACGTTATCATCTTCATTTTTTTAGATTTATTTGTTTAAATTCTAAAGTTTGGTTTGGAAGATGATTTTTGCAGTATTAATCTTTATGGTTTTATATATTGCAATGTGTTATGGGATATATATGTGTGTTTACGTCCGTGAATTATTATAATCCCATACGATGTCTAAAGTTATCTCTTTTTTATGTCGATATGCATGTATTGATACAAGATCGATGAACTTTTGACAAACAAAAGTTAAGCCTATTATGTCAAATTTTTGATGGAAGATAGGTTAAAATATTTTGTTAACAAAGATTATGTCTATTATAATTCGTTATGCAAATAGTGATGAAAATAGAATGAATCTTTGTATATGCCGCAGTATTGATCTTTCCCTGATCCATATCTTATGTGTATACTGCAATGCTCCATAAGGTTTTCTTGTGTTGAGCATAAAACGATTGAGTTAATCATTATTTTATGGTTAACATAGTCGTAGATCCGTAAGTTATCTTATGTCGAGCATGTTCTATTAAAATTAATCACTTTTGTGTTAAATTTGATTGAGTATTCCGATTAAATTAATCATGGCTTTACTTGTGGTTAGTTTAATTGAGAATTTTGGATATAGAAAATCATTTCATTATGGTTTTTGGTGTCCAATAAAATCCTTCTTTTCTTGTAAAAGTAAGGTCGCTCTTGTTGTTCTTTCGTGAATGACATCAAATGGGGGAGAGTTCTTTTGAACTTGCGCTTAATTTCCATATCTTTGTGGGGAGTGCGGCTGTGGAATTATTTAGGGGTTATCTTGTATATTTATAAACTCCTTGATGAATGCATTCAGTTTCGGCTTTATGATTGCATCTAAATAAGTTGATATGTACTTTTCTTTGGTCTTGAAACGTCTTCGTGGAAATTTCATTAGGATCCCGTTTTCGTACCTTTGCCAATTTTATTGACACACTACAAATACATATGATTTACGTGTTTTACAGGTCATTATGTAAGGGGGGGTGGTTTTCATGTTGAGACAAAAGTATTGACTAAGGGGGAGTGATACATATCACCATAGTATTGTTTTCGAAGTTGTGATATAAGAACTTTGATGATGTGTAATAATACTATAACAATGTATAACAATGATCGAGAGATTTTGTTTTCTCATTGTTATGGCTACGGAACTTTAACAACTATGATGTTGAATTGAACATCTATGGAATCATGGGAGTACTTGGAAAAGACGAAGTTTTCGAGTAATGTTGAAGCACCAAGGAGATCAAGCATGTGGACGAGAAGCTACAAAGTTTTATCTATTTTGTAATCCATATGTATTGATAGTTTTGTCACTAAAATTGACAAAGGGGGAGATTGTTAGAGCATTTGCTCTGTCGAACTCGCATGCGTTGCTATCTCAAGCATGTTTTTCAATGTTAGTGATCAAAACTATATGTCTTGATTTCTAGTTTACTTATGACTAAGTCTCGGTCTAGGATAGTTAGGTATAGTTGATCTCCAGACTCCATGGCGATTATCTGACGAAGACGAAGAACTACTCAAGGAACTAGTGGAACTTCATCCGACCAAAAGGTATGTGGAGACTTGAACTCATCTGTCACTTAAAAGTCTATCTACTCTAACTCCTATTCTTGAGACAAAAGTCGGATAAGTATGATAGTTTTCATACATACACATTTGCTATTTCGAGCCGAGTTTACTCGCCTATCTTTTTCTCGAAATATGTGTTGGTAAGCTTTTGCTTTAACCATTTTCATCTTTACCCGTGACGAAAGTCATGATGACGTTTCAGTCCTGAAAATAGCTTTGATGACGATAGTCGATTCTTTTTGTCTAACGACTATTATAACATTATACAAGAATGTTTCAGTGGTTGAAATGTAGAGTTGAGATAACCAACTATGGGTATAAGCATTTATAGTGTGTTTTCGCACATTAGTGTATAAATCCATGTGTCGGAAACCAAGTGCGTGCATATGTGTGCATGCGGTATTGGTGAAGGAGACAGGTTGAGTACGCGTACCCGCGGAAGTTTTCATACCGAAAATTTATGCTGAGTTTGTAAGTTTGAAAACTAGTAAACCAGTCACCTTAGGTACGCATACCCGTACGCGTACCCACGGAAGTTTTCGAACCGAAAATTTCTATTGAGTTTGTAAACTCAAATCCGGTAGCTAAGGTACGCATACCCGTACGCGTACCCAAGCTGGTTATTTCTCAAATCGGTTGTTCATGAACTTAAACAATAAATCAATAAGGAATGCAATCTTTCCAAACCGTTTCTATCTTGTTCATAAATTGATTCAAGTGAATCAAACCGATTTTGTTTCAATTGTGTCTATGAATAAAGACCTAAGCAATTGAACAACTCTGGAACTAGTTCTTATGAGTCATTTGAACTAGTTATGAGAAAGATGAATACGATTAATATGAAAGTGCTCATATGGCTAACCATTGGTTAACTATTTGTGAACCAACCCAATGTACACGTTTAGGTACGGTTACTAAAACCTAAATGAATACATTTCATTTGTGTGTGAGACAAGCTAAGTTTCGATCAAACGGTTAAAAGATATTAGCTTGGATAAGTCAGGTTTTTCATCTAACGGTGAATATTGAATGCTTTGTTACCAAGGTAACTAAGATGGCAAACCCTGATTTGAAAACTATATAAGGGAGACGTCTAGCAACTGGAAAAGCTAATCCCCACACCTCCTGTGTGATACTAGTTGGCTTTGCTAGAGTCGATTCTCCTTTAACCGTGGGTTTCTTCTCGAGACCCTGTCGGTTAACGACTTAAAGACTTCATTGGGATTTTGAAGCCAGACGAAACTACTTCTCTTGTAATTGAGCGATCTGATCTTTCCATTTTCTATGGTAAGAGTTCAATTGAAATAATTGAGTTGAGATTATATCTCCGATAGGGCAAGATAAAAAGAAATCACAAACATCTTCGTCTCATCGTTTGTGATTCCATAATATCTAGTTTCGCTACCATACGATTTAGATTATTGTGAGGTGATTGATAATACTAGGCTGTTCTTCGGGAATATAAGTCTGGTTTATCAATTAGTTCATGTTCACCTTGATTTATCAAAAGACGGAACAAAACTCATAGGTTTATCTGTGGGAGACATATTTATCTATTATCATAGAATTTTCTGTGTGATACAGATTTGTTTATTAAAGTCTTCGACTTTGGGTCGTAGCAACTCTTAGTTGTGGGTGAGATTAGCTAAGGGAATCAAGTGCGTAGTATTCTGCTAGGATCAGAGACGTAAGGAGCGCAATTGTATGAATCACTGTGATATTGATTAGGGTTCAACTACAGTCCAGACCGAAGTTAGTTTGTAGTAGTCTAGTGTCTGTAGCGGCTTAATACAGTGTGGTGTTCAATCTGGACTAGGTCCCGGGGTTTTTCTGCATTTGCGGTTTCCTCGTTAACAAAATTTATGGTGTCTGTGTTATTTCTATTCCGCATTATATTTTGTTATATAATTGAAATATCACAGGTTGTGCGTTGTATCGATCAATTGTGAAATCCAACCTTTGGTTGTCGATTGGAAATTGATTGATCCTTGGATATTGGTCTTTGGTACCATACAAGTTTATTATCCTTGTATTTGATAAAGACTCGCAGATTCTTATTTGCTTGAGTAAAGATCAAATCAAGTGAGAGAGATATTAACTCCTCGATATACTTTTCTCTAGACTGAGTCTGACTTTCTAGTTGATTCTCTAGAAAGTATATTGGAGTTAGTCCATACAAATTGCTAATCGAAATATTGGGTGTGGTTGTTAGACCCCCGCTTTTTTACCCTTCTTAATCGAAGAATATCCATGAGTTCTTCTTCGTCGATATGGCTTAGGAAGATTGTTATGTGTTTGAACATTTGAGGAACATATTGAACTGACTTTCCTGGTGGAGTACACAGGGTGAGTACTAAAACCAATAGGTTTATACATACGAACGTCAGTTACACCTTTGAGAATTAAATATAACATGTATTGAAGACGAATAATAGAATTGTCATTCAACCTAGAATTTCTCTTTTGTTTACACGGCCCTTTTGAATCACAAAAGAGACACACTTTTGTCGGGAGAATTCTTCCTTCGTTTGATGCGGGCTTGTAGATGGGGAAAAACGATTTGCTGGTTTTTAAGGAATTGAGGAGACGACCGTACGGAGGAGACTCCTCGAACCGAGAAAAATGTTAAACCTCACACAGATGCACCGCTGCAAAGGGGGTGATTTAGATTCGAGAGATAAATCTGTAGTACTCTGGCCTAAATCAAGACAATGACCGTTCCAGAGTAAATTCGGTCACAAGAGAGGATGGGTTGATCTGTAGGAGGGAAGCTGAGAAATGTGTGGAATCAATGGTAATCAAAGATTGTGGGTGTGTGAATTCCGAATACGATAAGCTCTGAGTGATTGAAATTTCTCAATTGAGAGTAGTTGCTCAATTGATGAGTTGATGATCTCGTGTTGTCGATGAGACGTGAGATTGATGATACTGATGATGCTGATGATTCAATCATGATTCAGAGACTTATTTATATTGCTGGAATTATGGACACCATGATTCCATGAAGTGTGACAGTTGATGGAATCAAGGAGTGGGGAAGTGGAGATCGTGTTTGAAACCAGTTGCTCAACGTGTGGAGACTTGGTCGATTTTCCACCCACTACCTCGTGAATTCCTTCAACTGATTGCACGACTTGCTCACATTCCATCGTGTGTTTGAACACACGTGCCTTAGACCGCCAGACCAAAACCCTAAGTGATATCCCCCCAATGACACGATTGACGTCTCGTGGTTTGTTAGTCAATTGATGACTTCGTGGTTTGATGGGACGATGAGTCCATGTAGTTGCTGAGTGTCGAACATGATATTCTAAAACTCATGAATTGAACATGCCATGAGACAGAGGTATAATTCTTACGATGAAGTGAGCAAGTGTTGCTCATTCGATGGATCGTTGAATATTGATTGTTGAACCAATATTCCTTGGTTTGAGCAAATATTTATCATCTGAGCAAGTGTTGCTCATGTGATGAATTGTTGAATATTTGATCGTCTGAGCATGTGTTGCTCATCTGATGGATTATTGGCAGCGTACCAAAAATATTAATTAGAATACTGGTCGTTGAACCGAGCATAATTAATAAAATTAATGACCATGAGGCCGTCGTAAAATTATTAAGGTGGGAATCTGGAATGATGATCCTTGGATTCAGAAACCCTAATTTGATCAATTGATGATCAATTCATGGTTCGTCAGAAGTTTAACCATGGGAGGAAGGAGGGAGCGACTACATGGGACCGTGGATCAACCATGTAGTGTCCATATGCTCACGTGAGAAAATACAAAGAACTCCTGAAGAGTTGACGATTTGTTGGTGGAAGAATGATTAAATACTGGCTTAATCATTTATTCAAAAATGCTCGTATGAGCCTTAGGTGAGAAAACCTAATTAATTATGACGAGGCGAGGCGAGGGACTGACCATGGAGTCATGAAACCGGCCTTGGGTTGTCACGTGACCGCCTGACGATCACTTCATGAAGATCCAAAGTGTTTGGAAGAGTTTTGGACCTAATACGAGCAATCGTGCAAATTAGGTCAAAACTGTGAAAATTGATGGGACCGGCTTCCGTGAGCCAAAGAGCCAGTCTTGGTCGGTCAAGATAGCGTGCTCGTGTCCCCAAGGCGTCCGCGTCTCAGTCCTGAGAATTTTGATATTTTTTGGCGTGCAATTGAGCCTCCATTCGAGAAAATATGCCAAAATTAGGGTTTCGACGAAACTGAGGAAAACATCATGAGATGATGAAAAATAATTATAAAATAAGGAATGAGGAGGCGTGGTACCGCCGTGGTCAAGGCATGGTCGTCCGGTCGTGACTACGGTCCCTTGGTGCCTTTTCCTTAATTTTGTAATATTTTGATGATTTTATGAAAAATTCATGAATTTTGAGAAGTTTGATGAATTTAGGGAGTTTCCATGAATTGAAGGAGTTTTCATGAGTTCAAGGAAGCAAAAAATATTAAAATAATAAAAACAAGGGCGTGTGGGACCGTGGAAGGCATGGCCGGCTGGCTAGGGCCCGGTCCCACGGGTTTCCTAATTTTTTAATATTTTTAAGTATTTTGATGATTTGAGGGAATTTTTCCTAATTTGAGAGAAATATACCATGAAATCAAGGAATTTGATGAATTCAAGAAAAACTAATAATAATAAAATAATAAAACAAAGGGGCGTGTGGGACCGGCTAGGGCATGGTCGGCCGGCCAAGGCCCGGTCCCACAAGTTTTCATAATTTATTTTATTTTATTATTATTTGATGATTTGTGCAAAAATACCATGAAATCAAGGAGTTTTTTCATGAAATTAGAGAAATGATAATAATAATAATAAAAAAGTAATAAGGAACCGCGGGGTGTGGGGCCGGTTGGGACCAAGGAGTGGCCGGTTGGCCAACGGTCACGCCCACACTCCTTTCCTTAATTTTATATTATTTTTTATGGATTTATGGAAGTACCATGAAACCGAGGAGTTTCCTCGAGACGAAGGAGATTTGATAAAATGAGAGAATTTTCATCAAATCAAGAAAAATAATAAAAATGCATTAAAAATATAAAACTGGCGTGGGATTGGCCACGACACGGTCGGTTGGTCGTGTGCCCGTGCTCCCAGCACCCTGGTCAATATTTTTAATTATTTATTATTTTCTTCTCTATTTTGCATAGGTTCATCGTTTCGTTGTATTTTTGAAATACTCGTTCGAGCGGTGACTGTTAGTGTATCGTCGTTGAATACACCTTCACCATTTGAATCGGGGCTTACTTAGAGGTAGCTCAGACGCCCGGTTGTTGATTATTTATTACTAATTGTGGAATCCAGTGGAGAATAATTCACAAAACTGAGTAATAAGATGTTTATTATTAATTCATAGGATCAACTGAGGATTCGACTACGAATTCAGAATAATAAAGTGAGCATTACCATTCCATGGGATCGTAGATTCGACCATAGAATCGGAGTAATTAAGATTTATATATCACCATTTATGAGACCAGTTGTGGATTCGATCATGAAATCGGATTAACGAGATAATATAGTTATTGCTATTCTATGAGATCAAGCCGTGGAGTCGATCATAGAATCAGAACAATTGTTATTGCCATTCCATGGGACTAGTCGTGGATTCGACCATGGAATAAGAGCAATTGTAATTAGGAATAATTAACTTTGTGGCTCTATACTAGCAGAGCAAGCTGTCTAGGAGCATTAATTATCCCGATATGAGCTTGTGGTAAGTCATATCCTTTATATAGTCAGGGCAAACTCGTTGTTTGTTCCTGAAGACGTTATCACTCTATACTAGCAGAGCAAGCTGTCAAGGAGCCGTTCATCACGTGATGCTATATAGAAATAATCACTGAAAGTATTCAGTATTCATGAGATATGTCGTTGTCCAGTCGTGAGACTACATATCCACATGTACTCTGAGAGAAGGTACTCTCCGTTGAGAATTTGGTGAGAGACTCGTGTCTCGATACTCGCGTCTGATAGCTGAATCAGAGCTTCGTATAATTATGAGTTTGTGAATTTAGCCTTTTTCGAAAATCCACCATCTACAGGGATTCCCTTGATTAGAAGAAGATACATGCACATTTATTTCAACAGAAAGGGTTTTCAGTTTTGCTTCTGATCCAGTAATTTTTTAAGTTAAATCAGAAGCAGTTGGTATGGAAAACTCTTTTGAACACTCTTGAAATGAGAGTTTACTTAAGATATGTTCAATTTTCAAAGCAACCTTTTTGAGATTTTTCTCTTGAAGAATCATTAAACGAGAGTCACGCTCACATATCATACCAACAAGGACATTGACTTTGTGTTTCAACAGATTGACATTATCATCCTGGATTCTAACAAGTTTTAGAATCACTTCACTCTCTTTGGTTGCATTCCTTTCAACTTCAGAGTCAGACTCATCGGTAAGGTGGTCAGGGAAACACTTGTCAATGTATGTCTGTTTCCTTTGAACACAAGGTTCTTCTATATTCGAGAGTGACAAATCTTTCTCTTTAATAGACTTTAAGGAAACAAAACTTTTATTTCCGACAATGCGTTTATCATAGATAATATTGTCCATCATCAGATCGCTACAAACACAGACTTGTAAGGTATTTAATGTGTTTGCCTGCTCTGATACCAATTGAAAATGCGGGGGTCTAAAACCACACCCAACAATTCGTTTGGCAATATGAGAGGACTTACTCCAATACACTTTCTAGAGAATCAACTAGACAGTCAGACTCAATCTAGAGTGAGTATATCAAAGAGTTTAATATTTCTGTTTCACAATGAAATCAGCAAATCAAACAGATAGAAATCCGCGAGCCTGATTATTATGTGAAACAACTTGAACGGTACCAAAGACCAATGTTCAAGCGTCAATCAATTTAAATCAACAAGCAAAGTTTGGATATTCTAATTGATTAATCTAAATGCACAACCTGTGATATTTCAATTATATAACAAAATATAATGCAGAAAAGAAATAACACAGACACTAGAAGTTTTGTTAACGAGGAAACCGAAAATGCAGAAAAACCCCGGGACCTAGTCCAGATTGAACACCACATTGTATTAAGCCGCTACAGACACTAGACTACTACCAATAACTTCGGACTGGACTGTAGTTGAACCCTAATCAATCTCACACTGATTCAAGGTACAGTTACGCTCCTTATGTATCTGATCCCACCAGGATACTACACACTTGATTCCCTTAGCCGATCTCACCCACAACTAAGAATTGCTACGACCCAAAGTCGAAGACTTGATAAACAAATCTGTCTCACACAGAAAAGTCTATAGGATTGAATAAATCTGTCTCCCACAAAAATACCCAAGAGTTTTTGTTCTGTCTTTTGATAAATCAAGGTGAACAAAACCAATTGATAAACCGGACTTATATTCCCGAAGAACATCCTAGTATTATCAATCACCTCACAATAAACTTAATCGACTAGCGAAACAATTTATTGTGGAATCACAAACGATGAGACGAAGGTGTTCGTGACTACTTTTCTATCTTGCCTATCGGAGATATAAATCTCAAGCCAATTTTACAATTGCACTCAATCACGATAGAAACAACAAGATCAGATCATGCAACTACAAAGAGAATAGTTGGGTCTGGCTTCAAAATCCCAATGAAGTCTTCAAATCGTTAACCTACAGGGTATCGAGAAGAAATCTAAGGTTAAAGGAGAATCGACTCTATTTATGCAACTAGTAACACACATGAGGTGTGGGGATTAGGTTTCCCAGTTGCTAGAGTTCTCCTTTATATAGTTTTCAAATCAGGGTTTGCAATCCAAGTTACCTTAGTAACAAAACATTCAATATTCACCGTTAGATGAAAAACCTGATTCAACCAAGCTAATATCTTTCAACCGTTAGATCGAACTTAGCTTGTTACACACAAATGAAATGTACCCTCATTTAGGTTTATGTAACCGTACCAAAACGTGTACACCATGTTGGTTCACAAATAGTTAACTGAGGTTAGCCATATGATTACTCTCATATCAACCTTATTCATCTTAACCATAACTAGTTCAAATGACTCAAAAGAAACTAGTTAAAGAGTTGTTCAATTGCTATATTCTCATGGATTTATACAAGAACACAATTGAAGCAAAATCGGTTTGATTCACTCGAATCAATACATGAATATTGTAGCCACGATTTGCAAAGATTACATTCCTTTTGATAAATATTTTGGGTTCATGTACAACTGATTTTAGAAAGTAACCTAATTAAGTATGCGTACGGTTATGCGTACTTAAGTAACCAGATTTGAGTTTGTTTTAGTTTTCAAACTCAGCAGAAATTCACGGACGTGAACTTTCCGCCAGTATGCGTACGTGTACGCTACTTTAGGTAACCGGATGAGTTTGGTTTTGGTTTTCAAACTCAATAGAAATTCGCGGACATGAACCTCCGCCAGTATTCGTTTACCCAATCTCCTACAACCTCTTGTATACACACAAGTATGCATACTTTAGGCTCCCGTTTTGGACTTATACACTAATGTGCGAACACACCATGATTATATCCAAAGATGGTTACAAGATTCTAAACTCTTTATTTCAATCATTGAAACATTCTTATATGATGACAATAGCCGTTTTCACACACTATTAGCATCAAAGCAATTTTCAAGATATTGAAATAATCATTATCGAAACATTCCAAGTCTTACACCATATGATTGTATCACACAAACCATGTAAGATGTTACTCGACAATTTTCTCATGATATAAGATGAACTTGGTCGAAGCGAAAGCTTACCAACACATATTTCGAGAAATATGTAAGCTAGATATACTCAGCTCGAAATCTCAAATGTGTATAGAGAAAACTATATCGTAACACGACTTATGTCTCAATATAGGAGATAGAGTATAAATAGACTTTCCAAGTGATAGATGAGTTTAAGTCTCCACATACCTTTTGTCAATGAAGTTCCACAAGCTCTCCTTAGTAGTTCTTCGTCTTCAAGTGATAAACGACGTGAAGTCTAAGCTCAAATACACAAACTATGTCCTAGTCTGAGACATCTATAAATAGAATAGAAATCAAGACTTATAGTTTTGATCACTAACATTGACAAACATGCTTAAGATAGCAACGCATGCGAGTTCGATCGAGCAATGCTCTAACAATTACTTCGGGCAGTTATTTCCTTGATAACATATTAAAACTAAATTACTTGTAGTTTCGGTTTTAATATTGGTTATCTAAAGTGATATGTGAAACCTTCGTGCTTAACTCTTATAGGTTGTTTACAAGTCTTTCATATTTGTAAGACCCTTTCGGTTTGTCCTTTATTTGCTCGAACCTTTGTCATTTTGTGACAAAAATGAGGAGAAATATATGGAGTAAACAAATGATTTGCAATCACTAAGGAAAGGACAATTGTGCTTAAACGTTATATCTAACGAAAGAGTAAAGGATTGACTAAGGGGGAGGAACATATCATATTGTTGTTGTAGTATTCTGACTACAAAAAGGGAATAACAAAGATGTTCGGATTGAATATTTACCTAGCTTACCTTTAGGGAGAGTAAAAGCTTTTGTTATACAAATGTCAACAACGACATTTATTGATTGAATATATGCAGGTTATTGTGTTGTTGAAACTTGGAATCAAGTGTATGTAAAATGAATTCTTATGTAATTTGTTTATCCATATGTAATAAGAGTTTTTCACTAAAATTGAAAAAGGGGGAGATTGTTAGAGCATAGCTCGGTTGGACTCACCAAGCGTTGGTATGTCAAGTTTGGTTGTAATATTTTAGTGTGTCAAAACTCATCTAAAGTCGTTGGATTAAATACTAGAGTCAACTTCGTTTAGGTTAGACTAGAAAGACTAGGAATGTTGAGACATACAAGTATTACTCCGAATACCTAAAGAATGTGAAGAAGTAGCGAACTACAACGACGACATCATCCTTCCACTTGAGGTTAGTAATATTGACTTGAACTGTTTCATTCCTAACGTATCTTTCAAGTCGTCCTATATTGAAAACAAAACTGCGACGCTGTATATACTGTACATATTGTATAATACTCTAGTGATGTGACATGATCATAATAGTATGATCATAGTATTAGGGAATTAGACTACGAAGTATAACTCTTATCTTTTGAACTTCATATATATGACATCGACATAATCTTGTATATATTGTTATGATTACGTGAATGGGTTATGGTGAAGATTTCATCCTAGGAAACAATGTTTTACATTCGTTTAAAGGAAGTACATTCATGAACTTGTTTCGTGAATCGAAAGGGAAATTATTAGGCTTATTGGTTCGACTGTTAATTCCAAATCTTTGGATGACCAATATATGTGAGATGGTAGAACCGATCTTAACTATGTTATGTATCTTGGTATAACTAATCACAATGCCTGACTTATGATTTTGTATGCCTGGTTTTTGTTAATTGGTGTAACCGATCCTAAGTAATCACCATGTGTTGGTATGATCGATATTTGTAATTGGTGTGATCGATCCTAGTAATTGGTGTGACCGATCACGAGTGATGTGTAATCGATCCTTGTAATTTTTAACCAGTTCTGGTAACTGGTGTGACCGATCACAAGCAATACCATGTGTAGATGGAAACTATCCTTGTAACTGACCGATCCTAGTGACTAGTGTGACCGATCACAAGTATTTCATATTAAGGTACAACTTATCCTAGTGATTGGTAAAACCGATTGAACCCATGTATGTGATTTGGTATTTGATCAATCACATAGTTGTCTTGGAATAAAGGGAAACCAATTCTAAACTTGTTTGGAACTGTGGTATGACCGATTCCAATAATGTAAATCCATGTGAATATGAAATAAAGATTTGCAAAGAAAAGATGTCAAAATACTTTAAACACGAGCTACAACTCTTATCATTTATTGTTCAAAGATATTCCTTAGTACTCAAGGAGATCCTGTGCCAAAATAAATTGAGAATCTTTTAATTAAGCTTTTTGTTTTTAAATGCTTTAATTACCAGCAATTAAATGCATATCTCTAGAGAATAAAAAATAGTTTCGTGTGAAAAAGCGTGGGTCTAACAACCACACCCAATATTTTGTTCGGAAATCTGAATAGAAAAAATCCAATATACTTTTAAGAGAATCAACTAGACAGTCAGACTCAATCTATAGAAAAGTATATCAAAGAGTTTATATCTATGTTTCCCAATGTAATCGGCAGATCAAACAGATAGAAATCCGCGAGCCTGATTATTATGTGAAACAACTTGAACGGTACCAAAGACCAATGTTCAAGTGTCAATCAAGATAATCAACAACCAGAGGTTAAAATCTCAATTGACTGAAATTACGCACAACCTGTGATATTTCTATTATATAACAAAGTATAATGCGAAAAGAAATAACACAGACACCAGAATTTTGTTAACGAGGAAAACTACAAATGCAGAATAATCCCGAGACCTAGTCCAGCTTTCAACACCACATTGTATTAAGCTTCTACAGACACTATCCTACTACCAATGAACTTCGGACTGGAATGTAGTTGAGCCCTAATCAACCTCACATTGATCAAGGTACAATTGTGTTTGAGGGTAAAAACTGGTTCTGCGGTTTTTGGTAAATTTGGGGTGTGTTGATGAGAAACGAATTCAAACCCTAAACAAATGCACTTCACGGGAGTACTTTTGAGTTCGAGAGATCAATATGTAAGACTGTGTCCTAAACCAAGAAATGGTCGTTCCAGATTCAATTCGGTCACAAAGCGAAGGAAATGGGGTTGATCTTAGGGAGGGAAGCAAAGAAGGTGTTTGAGATTATGAAGGTGTTGGCTACTTATGACTTGTATCAGAATGTCGAACTGGCTTGCATAATGTAAGCTATCAATTCTGGGTGATTTCTGGATATTGTGTTAACAACAACTTGGTTCTCCGTGCCTGTTATTTGAAATAGGTCGAAAAACCTATTTATACAAGTCATTTGAGCGCAAATCCTTATCTCGTAGGAAGTGGAGAAGGTTGAGTAGTGGAGTGGTGGGGTTGTGTAAGAGGTAGTGATTGTCACACGATCACGTCTTCAGCCACTACTCTCACCGTTGTTAACCATTCGTCTTTCCTAACACGTTCTCATAATGGGCGCGTTGAACGCCGCACGCTGTAAACCGCCAGACCAATACCCCAGTAAGTATCCCCCAGTTTGCGACATGTTTGATGTCTCGAGTAAGTGTGTCAAGTCATTGGAATTGCCGCACTGTATAACATATGGTGTTATTGGGTGAAACAACTAAGTTGTTTTTGATGCCTACATAAAATACCGTAGGTGTTTAGTGCATGTAAAGCATCGTTTTTAAACAAGCAGCTCGAGATAATCGACGTACATGAAGCATCGTCGTCTTAGAGCTTATTAAATAAGTCGCGGATTAAGCGTCTTAAAATGGCAGCATGCCGGACCACTTTTGGGTGATCGTTTGAAGGCCGTCGGGATGAGCCACCACTTGCTCGATTGATCCCTATGACAGAGTGGCGGCCGGTGATCATCGAGGTACCTCGTTGATCGCCTAATATTTAATCCAAGCTGTCCGACCAAGCTGGCGAAGTTGGATGGACGAGATGGTTTGCGGCACATGTTTGCCGCCGTTGATAAAATTTAGGGTTTAGGGTCGTGTGAACATCCCTACTTTGGACGATCGAATCCAAGCACTGAGTGCTAGTTCAAACGGACTGATTGGTCATGGATGGAGTCGAGCCGCCGGTGTGCACGAATACACCTCTTGGTCCATCGAAAATCGGATCTAAGCCACTCGATTCGGCCGGCGAAGATGAGTGGCCACGATCAATTTGCGACTTCCGCAAAGCGTGAATTAGGGATTTGGACAGCCGTGGCTACTCTAGTTCGATTGAGCAATTAGATGCTTCATTGACCTCCCACAGGTAAGTCGATCGAACACGGATGGAGTTGGGCCGGCGGTGGACTTGTGTGCACCTTCCTGATGATCCAAAATGTGATCTAAGCCATCCAAATAGGCGGGCTAAGTTGGATGGTCGTGATCGATTTAAGACGCTAGTGTACTTCTGCGACCCAAAATTAGGGTTTAGAAGCATCACGCCTTCCATCGTTTGGGCAAACGTTTTATTGCCCTATGGCCTTGTCGTGGGAAAACCGATCGAGTGGGGGGAAAGCTGGGTCGCCGGTGTACACGCTAGCACTTCCCTAATCACCCGTGGAGTAATCCAAGCCGTCCAACCAAGATGGAAAAGTTGGACGGCTGCGATGCTCTTAAGACTGTTTTGGACAGTCCATGCTCGTTCGAGCTTCTTCCCAAACAGCGCGACCACCCTACTTAGGATTAGCGTTTGACAGCGTGGGAGGCGTATAGGTGAGGACCAATCGGTAGAGGCATTAGTGGGCCCGCCGACAGTCATCATGATGGTTGTATATTCTTGCCAGGGTTTGGCTAGGCTTGTTGAATTGTGCGGCCGAATTGTGTGGTCGTGATCGTTTTTGAGACTGATATGGACAGTCTAGATTTCCCTTAAGGAAATTAAACATGTTCGATCGAGCTGTCTTTAATTAAAAACGCGTCGATACGAGATTCTCTTTGTCAGAGAGTGATGTAGCATGCGTTGGTATTTTCATGCAGATCTCAATACTGGCACTTCGGAAGATTCATGCTACTCTGCTGAGAGTGAACACTTAATCGTCATGTCATGTCAATAATGAGAGTTCGGCTGGGAACATAGCAATATACAAATACTAGGCAAGTTATGCATTAGTTGGTAATGCTGGAAAAAATAGAATTCACAGAATATTTGGGGTTGCTAATACGCGCACCATTCTGAGTGAATTTCATATATATATATATTGAATTTCTCAATGAGCGAGGAAGGTTTTCGCACTCGACACTTTTCAAATGGCTTTACCCCTTGCAGGGTGACAGCGCATTAAATACAGGGTTTACGATTTTAGCCCTTGAACTAAAAACCACTGTCAACAAGTTGCGCTCCTTACATCTCTGAACCCCAGCAGGATTCTACGCACTTTATTCCCTTAGTTTATCTCACCCACAACCAAGAGTTGCTACGACCCAAAGTCGAAGACTTGATAAAAAAATTTGTCTCACACAAAACAAATCTATGGGAATAGATAAATCTGTCTCCCATAGAAATACCTACGAGTTTTGTTCCGTCTTTTGATAAATCAAGGTGCACATGAACCAATTGATAAACCAGACTTATATTCCCGAAGAACAACCTAGTATTATCAATCACCTCACAATAATCTTAATTGTATGGAAGCGAAACAAGATATTGTGGAATCACAAACGGTGAGACGAAGATGTTTGTGACTACTTTTAATCTTAACTATCGGAGATAAATCTCAAGCAAATCTTGGAAAATATAATACTCAATCACGATAGTAGAAGTAAGATCAGAACATGCAACTACAGAGAAAATAGTTGGGTCTGGCTTCACAATCCAATGAAGTCTTTAAGTCGTTAACCTACAGGGTTTCGTGAAAAACCTAAGGTTAAAGGAGAATCGACTCTAGTCGCAACTAGTATCACACGGGAGGTGTGGGGATTAGGTTTCCCAGTTGCTAGAGTTCTCCCTTATATAGTTTTCAAATCAGGGTTTGCAATCTAAGTTACCTTGGTAACAAGCATTCAATATTCACCGTTAGATGAAAACCTGATTAGACCCAACCTAATATATTTCAACCGTTAGACCGAACTTATCTTGTTATACACAAAAGAAATGTACCTTCATTTAGGTTTGAGTAACCGTATATAAACGTGTACACTAGGTTGGCTCAACAGTAGTTAACCGAGGTTACCTATATGAACACTATCATATCAACCTTATTCATCTTAACCATAACTAGTTCAAATGACTCAAATGAAACTATTTATGGAGTTGTTCAATTGCTATATTCTCATAGAAGTATACAAGAACACAATTGAAGCAAAATCGGTTTGATTAACTCGAATCAATTCATGAACATTATAGCCACGATTCGCAAAGAATGCATTCCTTATTATATAAATGTATTGGTTCATGAACAAACCGATTTTAGAACTTTAACCACTCAAGTATGCAAACGGGTACGCATACTTAAAGTAGCCGGTCTGAGTTTGGGTTCGCCAGTATGCAAACGGGTACACATATTTCCAAACACAGCAGAAATTTCCGGACCCAAACCCTTTGCCAGTACGCGTACGGGTATGTGTAGTTAGGTACTCGAAATTCCACAACTAACAGGTACCCATACGTGTATGCATACTATAGTTCCGGTCATGGGTCACATACATGCAATAATGCATACTATGTTCATAATCCAATGATGGTTAAGTGTTCTAAACTCTATTTCAATCATTGAAACTTTCTTAGAGAATGACAATAGAAGTTTTCATGAATTATTAGCATCAAAGAAATTTTCAAGTTATTGAAATAATCATAACGAAAAATTCCAAGTCTACACCAAATGATTGTATCACACAAACCATATAAGATGTTACTCGGTGATTTTCACATGATCATCTTTTGACTTTCGTCAAGAATATAAGATGAACTTGGTTGAAGCGAAAGCTTACTAACACATATTTCGAGAAATATGTAAGCGAGTTAAACTCAGCTCGAAATCTCAAATGTGCATAATCGAATACTATATAGTAATACGACTTTTGTCTCAATATAGGAGATAGAGTAGAAATAGACTTTCCAAGTGATAGATGAGTTTTAGTCTCCACATACCTTTTGTTGATGAATTTCCACAAGCTCTCATTAGTAGTTCTTCGTCTTCAATTGATGAACGCCGTGAAGTCTAATGCTCAACTACACAATCTATCATAGTCCGAGACATCACTGTAAGTAGACTAGAAATCAAGACTTATAGTTTTGATCATTAACATTGACAAACAAGCTTGATATAGCAACGCTTGCGAGTTCGACCGAGCAGCACTCTAACAATGTGCATTTACTAATTGGAGATTTTCTATTGAGAGATTTCGGAAATATTGGACAAGCATTTATTGGAATTAGGAAAACCAAATTTTGTCATTCGTTGCGAATCTTGAGAATATTTTTGATTTTGGAAATTCCTTGGTGTCCAAACATCTTTGGTCTATAAATACCTAAGTTTGCATTTCTATCCAACTATCCTAAGATCTAGGCAAACTTCATTTCTTGTTGTTTCTGGTTGAGCCGTCTATTCGGAGAGGAAAGTATCTTAATTAGGTGAAATCTCTTACGGCCTCTCATTTAAAGATTTATGTGGGATCAAGAAGCTCTACGAGTACCGTTGGTGAGAAACTAGATAATTGCAGTGTTATTCGTATTCGATTGATTTGATTGACTAACGGGTGTTGAAACTTTGATTGCACCTAGTTTTTTATTCTTAAGAATCTTCTCTCCTGATATAAGATTCACCCAAACTAGATCGAAGTATCAACGGGATCTTTAGAACTGTTGTTAGATCTAAAGACATCTTGTGATAATCCATTATTAACAGACTCCGTTCTGTGTGTGATTGATCACAAGAGATTCAAGTGGTGTTGTGTAGGTTATTGAACATTAAAGAAGATTTGAAGACGAATAAGATTTCTTATTAGTTTTTGTATCTTGTGAATTATGTGCACAAACCTTAATCGACTGGGATCCAACTAGAATCAGATTTATTCGATTGATTAGTTACGTGAGATCTATACTGATTGATTGCGACTCTAGACTTGACTATTTCGATAATTAAAGTTAGATTGATCTAACCAGGCAAAGGAGTTTATTAGATTAAACGGAAGAGCCTTTGCGTATGACTTAAGATATATTTATCTTAAATAATCAATAGAGTTGTTACCAAAAATATTCGTTGTTCCTTTGATGTTTGCAATACGATCCAAAGGAATTGTACCAGTGCGTGACTCTTAAAGTAGGAAGCGCAGGGATACTGATGAAACTAAGTGAACTAGGGGTAGTTTCTTGGTCTCAACTATATGAAGTTGGTTTAGATTTTGTATAACGGCTTAATTCTGAGAGTATTCAATTCTGGACTAGGTCCCGAGGTTTTTCTGCATTTGCAGTTTCCTCGTTAACAAAATCTTGTTGTGTCATTTACTTTATCTTTATGCATTATAATTGTTTTATTATGATTAAAGTAAATTTCACTTTACGTTAACTCCGCATTAGAGTGATCCTATATAGTTTGGTAGTACGAACCTGTTATCAAGTAATCATACTTTGTTTGTCGTATTGCCTCGATCTCGTATCCATAGACGATCACACAAAGTATGAATAGCAAAGTTGTTGTATTTTCTTGACTTAGTCCATAGATGATCAAACTTGGTAAGAGGACTTATAGGTTAACGTGATACACAAATTATAGAAATTTTCGATGAGAGACTTCGGAAATATTGGTTAGCATTATTTGGAAATAGAAAAACCGAAATTAGGTACTTTAATGAATATCTTGAGAATATTTTCGGTTTTGGAATTTCCTTGTTGTCCAAACAACCTTGGTTTATAAATACTTGAGTTTGCATTTCTTGTAAACTATCCTAAAAGCCAGGAAAACTTCATTCTTATTGTTTCTGGTGGAGTCGTCTATACGGAGAGGAAAGTACCCTATTTAGGCGAAATCTCTTACCGTCGCTCGTTTAAAGTCTTCTGTGGGATCAAGAAGCTCTACGAGTACCGTTGGTGGGAAACTAGATAATTGCATTGTTATTGTAGTTTTCGATTATTGATTTGATTAACTAACGGTTGTTGAAACTTTGATTGTACCTAGTTTGATTATTCTTGAGAGCCTACTCTTCCGACATAAGGGTCACTCAAACTAGATCAAAGTATCGACGGGATCTTTAGAACCATTTGCGGATCTAAAGACATCTTGTGATAATCCATTGTTAACAGACTTCGTTATGTGTGCGATTGATCACAAGAGGATTGAAGTTGTGTTGTGCAGGTTATTGAAGTCAAGATAAAATTTGAAGACGAAAAAGAGTTTCTTATTAGTTTTTGTATCTTGTGGATTTAGTGCACAAACCTTAATCGGCTGGGATCCAACTATAATCCTGTTTATCCTTGATAGACTTGATTGGCTAGTTGCGTAAGATCGGCACCACTTAATAGTTTCTCTTTGAGTTCTATATCAATTGATTGTGAATCTAGACAAAGGAGTTTATTAGTTTATATTGATCTAACCAGACAAAGGAGTTTATTACTTTAAACGGAAGAGACTTTGTCAACAACTCACATATCTTCTAGCAAGATTGATTAGAGTGGTTACCGAACAAATTCTTCCTTTGATGTTTGGAATACGATCCAAAGGACTTGCTATTCACGTGCGTGACTCTAGAATTCAGAGGCGCAGGGATACTGAGGAAACTAAGTATCTAGGGGTAGTCTACTTGGTCTCAACTTTACGAAGTGTATTAGATTTTGTATAGTGGCTTAATTCTGAGAGTATTCAAAACTGGACTAGGCCCCTTGGTTTTTCTGCGTTTGCGCTTTCCCGTTAACAAAATCTTGTTGTGGCATTTACTTTATTTCAGCATTATAATTGTTATTACAATTAAGTAAATTACACAAGTACGTTAATCCGAATTACTTGACTTTGATCCTAATAGTCTATCGGTTATTACCGTAACTATTGTCAAGTAAATATCTTGTTGTCGTATTATCTCTACCTTGTCCATGGAAAATCACACAAGGTATAGGACTTAAGTTGTGTTGTCTCGACTCTGTCCATAGACGATCACTTAAGATACCGGACTTATAGGTTGATATTCAAAAGATGGAGCTTTACCGTCGGACTAGGTAAATGAACTGTCTAGATTTTTAGGTTCATTAATTCTTGTAAAACTTAATTGGATTTGTTAAATAATTCTTTTTATATTTTTAAAAAGTGTCGTTGGCATTTATGTATAACAACGATGCATGTTTATGTGTCAGCGGTCAGTGTGCCAAACCCTTTGTACATGTTTGCAACGTGTAGATATATTTCAGTATCATAAACAACAAATTACATAGTATTTAGTGATGATATTTCCAATCTTCGGAATTAACAAGGATTTGTCATATCTATAAATTGAGCGTAAATCCATTCTAGTTTTCACGCTGCATTATGAATGTTGGATGTTTGGTTCATCAACATTCCATTTTAGTATTAGGGTTTTAAATTTGTGATGCTCATCCCATTTTTTCTTTCCTTATTTGTTACCACCCACCACGTGAGGAAACATATTTTCATACCATATATAAACTTCAAATTCAAGAAAACAATAAACTCACATCGACGTATTGCAATTGCCATAGTGATTATGAAACTGATCAAATTGGCAAGAACAATTAAAATTCTGACCTTGAGGTCATAGGTTTGATCCCAATTTGCACACAAAAGAATTCTCTACCACTTCAAGTTTCAATTTCTAGCTCTTCCGTTTATATATGTATTAGTGTTGCACAGCTCTCAAGCCATTGCCTCTAGAGATGATTTAGTGGTTTTGAATCACCAATTATTTTTTATTGAGGTATGCATTTTTCTATTGACTTCTAATACCATGTCATTGTATTTTCGCTCTCAATAAACAAGTTAAAATTAGTTCTTACAAAAACTAGGCCAACTGTTTACACTAGCGATTTTATTTTTTTTTTGATTGAGCTCATTTACAAGATACTTTTGTAAGAGTTTTTTCTTAGGTACGACAAAAGTCGTACGGAAAGTTGGGATTTTATATTTTTGGATAGACAATCCTAAACGTTTACATAAGCATACATTTATTAAGATGGAGCTTTACCGTTGGTTTCTGTATTTGCAGACATCACATCCTTCAGGAGTACGAGATAGTGGTGAACCTAAACATATTAAATTTTGTTAAGGTTGCAAGAAGACATCCCATCCAATGCCTACATATCAGTCCGCAGAGTATCCAAGACAGAGTTGTATAAAGAGGATAAATGAAGGAAATTCAAGAACACATACAAGTATTGTTTCATAATGATGCAATTGCAAATATTTTCTAGAAAGCATCATTCCATATTATTTATCCGAAGGAATTGAAGAAAAAGAAGTTGGGCTCATCTGATCCACTAGGTCGAACTATTAAGGTGAACAAGGAATTAAAAAATCCACATAAATTAAACCAGTAAAGTGAACAATGAACTCAAGCCTACAACGAACCGAGAATTGAACAACGCGCAGTGCAATTTATTCTTACTTATTTGTGAAGGAAAGATTTAGAATTTTACAATACAGGCAATCTGATTTCATATTACATGTAATAAAAAATTAAAATTGTCAATATATTTTATATATAAATGTAACATTTCTTCGAATAATTCTCTCAATTACGCAAAGAAATTCTCATCGCATTACCTTTTGAGTTTGAAAGTACCAAACAAAGTCTAAAAATGACTATTATAAACGGTGCAGGAAGATTTTTTTTTGGAAATATGCATGTAAGCAGAAGCCACTAGGGAAAATCGACTACAATTTTTTGCAGCAATTCTTTTTAAAAGATTACGGTGTTAGTGGTCATATTTTTTGCAGCAATTTTAAAAGATTGCCTTTCTGCAACATTATATGTAATTTGCTTCTTCTTCTTTTCTTTCTTTTTTTTTCTTTTTTTTTTTTGCAATTTTTGTTTGCATTTTGCTATAGCTATGACACCTTTGTCCTTTCTTCTTTCAGTTAAAATTTTGTGTATGTTAGATTTAGAGAAATTTGGTTGCTGGACTTAGACTTTCCTCCTGCATAGATGTTGATTCATATGTTTTTTGTAATTACTTTCATTTTTAGCAACTGCTTTCATTCCTTTTTCCAGTTTGTGTTAATTCCTTCCCTTTTTTAGTGATCATAGCATTTCAACTCAATTCTGTGTGTGTTCTCTTGGGATTCTATAAAACTTCTTAGTATATTGTTCTAAGGGCGTTTTTTATAAAGTACCCTTACGTTTACATTACACTAAAAAAGTACCCCCGTTTTTTATAAACTTGTTAAAGTACCCCGTTTTATTCAGAAGGCAAATTTCATCCAGTTAAATGCTAGGTGGCAGTTATCTTTCCAATTAAAAGTCCTATTTACCCATGAACTACATCTCCTTGGTGGGGAGGGTAAATGAACCGACAATCCTGAGAGCGGTGTGGCGATCCTGAACTGGGCTCGACGAACGTGAAAATGTTGTCACGATCCTGAACCGGGCTTGACGAACCTAAAAAATGTTGTAGAAGGTCGATTTTCCTCCAACCAAAACCCCCAAAACACTTGAAATGATGAACCCTTTTTGGGAAATGATATAACGAACCTGAAAGCAGTCTAACGATCCTAAACCGGACTCGACGAACCTGAAAAATGATGTAAAAAATCAATGTGGCAATAAGTAAAGGGAAAACATGTAAAGTAAAATAGTTTTAACTAACACTAGATGGAAAAACTAACGTGAGGGTACTTTAACAAATTTCAAAATAACTGAGGCATTTTTTTTGGGTTCCTGAGAGAGGGTACTTTATCAAAATTCTCTTGTTCTAATTTATAGCTTATCTTTTATCCTGCATAATTCTACATAGAGTTCTGCTTTCTATTCCTTCTCCCTTCCCTTGTAGTGGTCTCTATTAGTTTTTTTTCTTTTCTGATTTCATTAATTTTTGGGTTTTGGACCCTGCACTAGTGATATCAACCATGAAATTATTATGGTGGAATGTCCAGGGTATTGGGACCCCTTTTACTCGGGATCATTTACATTATCCCTCCCAATATCATAAACCTGATATTGTTTTCTTATCGGAGATTAGGGCTCCTTTTTCGAGGATGGAATTTTTTCTAAAAAAAGTCTCATTTCCATGACTGGTTTATAATTCCACCAGTGGGAATATCTAAGGGGTTATCAATTTCTTGGCACGGTAACATGAATTTAAAATTTTTTAGAGCATAACTCGGGTGAACCCACCAAGCGTTGGTATGTCAAGGTTGGTTGTCACATTTTAGTATCAAAACTCATCTAGAGTTGCTTGATTAAATACTAGAGTCAACTTCATTTAGGTTAGACTAGAAAGTCTAGGAATGTTGAGATATACAAGTATTACCCTGAAGACCTGAAGAATGAGAAGAAGTAACGACTACAACGAAGACATCATCCTTCCACTTGAGGTTAGTAATATTGACTTGAGCTTGTTTCCATTCCTAACTTTTAAGTCGTGCTATATTGAAAACAGTATGATCAAAGTATCAAGGAAACATATTACGAAGTATAAACGCTTATCTTTTGGAACTTCGTAAATACGACATCGACATAATTTATTGTATTTAGTTAATCGATTATGTGTGCATTATATAAGTGTGATTTCATCATAGAAAACTATGTATTATTACATTAGTTTAAGGAAGTAGATGTATGAACTTATTTTCATAATCGAAAGGGAAATCATGATTTGTCTTGTTTTTTATTGAATATCTTTTGGATGACCAATGAAAGATGAAAATCGTAGAACCTATCTTAACTTATGTTGGGACTTGAGGTATAACCGGTCACAAGTTACTTTGAAAATCAAGGTGTAACCTATCACAATCTATATTGGAATGCAAGTGGTACCCAGTCACAAGTTACTTTGGAATCCAAGGTATAACTGGACATAAGATGAATTGGGAAGTTAGTTGTAATCGGTCACAGGTTACTTTGGAAAATCAAGGTGTAACCAATCACAAGCTATATTGGAATGCAAGTGGTATCCGGTCACAAGTTACTTTGGAATCCAAGGTATAACCGGTCACAAGATGAATTGGGAAGTTAGTTGTAATCGGTCACAAGCTATCTTTGGGAAGCAAGGTGTAACCGGTCACACGCTAATTTGTGGAGCAAGGTGTAACTGATTACAACCTATCTTGGGAATCATGTTATATCCGGTCACAACCTATTTTGGAGTGAGGGTATCATCGGTTTCATGAGCAAAACCAAGTATACATGGTTCACATATTTCTTCATGATGTGTGTGAATTCGGGTTTAAGTTTTTCCAAGATGAGAAGCTTACAGATGTCGACATTATTTGAACATGTACATAACTCTTATCATTTATTGTTCAAAGATATTCCTTGATGCTCAAGATGATCTCGGTCCAAATAACCTTGGTTTATAAATAGTCGAGTTTACATTTCTTGCAAACTATCCTAAGATCCAGGCAAACTTCATTCTTGTTGTTTCTGGTGGAGCCGTCTATTCGAAGAGAAAAGTACCCTAATTAGGCGAAATATCTTACGACCGCTCATTTAAAAACTTATATGGGATCAAGAAGCTCTATGAGTACCGTTGGTGGTAAACTAGATAATAGCATTGTTATTATAGTTTTCGATTTTTGATTTGATTGACTAACGGTTGTTGAAACTTTGATTGCACATGGTTTGTTTATTCTTGAGAACCTTCTCTTCTGATATAAGGCTCACTCAAACTAGATCAAAGTATTGACGTGATCTTTAGAACCATCTTCGGATTTAAAGATATCTTGTGATAATCCATTGTTAAGAGACTCCGCTCTGTGTGTGATTGATCACAAGAGGATTCAAGTTGTGTTGTGCAGGTTATGGAAGGAAATAGAAGATTTGAAGACGAAGAAGATTCTTATTAGTTTTCATATCTTGTGGATTTAGTGTACAAAACTTGATCGGATGGGATCCAACTAGAATCGTGTTTATCTTTGATAGACTTGATTGATTAGTTGGGTTATATCGGCATCGCCTTACAGTTTCTCTTTGAGATCTATATTGATTGTGTGCGGCGAATCTAGAATTTTGATTATTTCAGTAATCAAAGATTAGATTGATCTAACCAGGAAAAGGAGTTTATTAGTTTGAACATAAGAGCCTTTGTTAACAACTCACATATCTTCTAGCAAGATTGATTAGAGTGGTTACCAAACATATTCTTCCTGTACTGTTTGGAATACGATCCAAAGGACTTTCTATTTACGTGCGCGACTCTAGAAGTTGAAGGCGCATGGATATTGAGGAAACTAAGTAGCTAGGGGTAGTCTACTTGGTCTCAAATATACTAAGTTGGTATTAGATTTTGTATAGTGGCTTAATTCTGAGAGTATTCAAAACTGGACTAGATCCCCGGGTTTTTCTGCATTTGCGGTTTCCTCATGAAAAAAATCTTGTTGTGTCATTCTCTTTGTTTTCCGCATTATAATTATTACTATATTTAAGTAAGTTACACACGTACGATAACTCCATAACCCTTGATATTAATCTTATAGATTTTCGGTCTAATACCATACCTATTATCTAGTGAACACTTTGTTGTCGTATTGTCTCGATCTTGAATCTATAGTCAATCACACAAGTGATCTTGTTGTTGTATTGTATCGATCTCGTATATATTGACAATCACATGAAGTGTGTACCGAAGTTGTTGTATTGTATCGACTCTGTCCATAGGCAATCACACTTGGTAAAATACTTATAGGTTGATATTAAAAAGATTGTGGCGTATTTGGGTACCCTCGTTTTTTCAATTGGTATCAGAGCAGGCAAACATGAAAAGATCTAACAATTTGTGTTTGGTGCGATCCAACTTATAAGACATGAGTCAAAGTAGAGTTAAATGAATGCGAAAAATTAAAGAAAGACTCTGTTAACGTATCACAAGAGGTTGATAAAGCACTCTCAGAATCAGTATGTGAACAATTGATTTCTAATAAAATTCTCCTAAGTATGTCTAATGAGAGTATAAAGACACTTCGGGATGATTTAAAATCAATAACAACTGAATGTGAAAGGCTTCATCTGGATCACGAAAAGTTAAGGGAAAATGATTCTCAAAAAATACAAAGTCTCGAAGATAAAGTAACTGCTAGTCTTTCTCGAGCGTAATTATTAGAGAAAGATCGTGATGTTGTTCTTGAAAAAGTATATTTGTTGGAAAAGAAACTTGCTGAATCTGAAGCAAGGATTAACTCTCAACAAATAAGTTTTGAAGATAAAGAAGGTGTATATCTCTCTCGAGAAAAACGCCTTGAGGCTGATCTAACTGGTGCTCTTGATAAAATCAAGACGTTGGAAGAAGAAAATTTGGAACTGAAAAAATCCAATGAAAGATCAAACAAGTTAGCTTCAATATTAGAAGCAAGTAGAAATCATCGTGATACACGAGAATTGGGATATAAGGGAATAAATGCTTCAAATATTATCAAAGAGGTAAAATTTGTTAAAGCTACGAATTCTTCTTAACCAGAGGCTTCCACTGATGTCAAATATGCTCGTATTTCTTTTAAAGAAGTAAAGCATGTCAAGTCTAAGAATTGTGTTCAACCAGACTCTTCAAGTGAAGCCATCAAAGAAATCACTTCTACTAATGACAAGAAAGCAACAAAGTTGAACAAAGATAAGAAGAAAAAGAAAAATCATCGAGCTTCAATGAATATGGATCCACAAAAAGGTAACATTAAAACTCACACTCCTTATGTTACTAAACATTGTTATTTTTATGGAAATAAAGGACACTTGCAATGGGGATGCAAAATTCGTAAGATGCAGGATGCACTTTCTTTTGTATCAAACGAACTGGCTATGTTTTCTCCCCGAAAGAACTCAGATCGTTATTGTCCTAAGTGTAGGCAAAAATTTATTTTAATGATAGTTCAAGTTTTGCTTATCGCTCGACAAGTTCATCTCATAAAAGACCCGATTATAGAAAGAGAGATGACTTTGTAAATTATAGGACAAGATCTGATGTTCCAAATTGGAGAAAGGATGTTTTTCAAAGTATCCAAAAGGGCAATGGTCCTAATGGTATGAAGGATAAATCATCTCCTACGAAACCCATCTATAAATGGGTCCCGAAGTCCTCCATAGCCTAAGAGGGACCAAAGGTTAGTCACAAGAATGACGCTCAATTGATAAATGTTGGTAACAATGTTTTTGAGAGACTTTTTGAATGACTAGGGGATGACATCTTGTTGTCTAAAGTCTCTTGTATGAATAATAACACTCTTCATCACAAGTCAAAATGAAAAACAAGAGATGGAACAAGAGAAAGCAAATCAAGCAAGAGGTCAAGAATGATGATTCTGTCTTAGTCACCTGTGACGAACAAGACAAGGCTCAACTCAACACAACCTAGTTGTGTTGGAATGTGCATGCTCACCTTTGTGCTCAATATTATGAAAGGTGAGGTAGCACATGACCTATCGGTTATTATATGACTGTTTAACATCTTCAGGGAGATTTTTCTCTTCTTTACTCATGCATTCTCTATCTATAATTGAGAATTTGATGAAAACGGTAATTTTGAGTTTATGGTGTTGATATCTATAGGTCATGTATGTGTATCTCTTGTTTATATGGTTAAAACGAGCCAAAAATCACTGAATTCGGACTTTGTATGCAAACGTTATACCTAAAACAGTTTTGTATATGAATTCATGCTTGAATCAGTTGCAACCTAACCTAGGGACCATGGTGTAACCAGTCATAACCTTGTCCATACGAAAGGAGTGTAAAACTGTTTTGCCCATAACTTCTTCGTCTGAACTCGGAATGACCTCATTCTTGTTGCGCGGTTTTCGTAATTTCTTTTGCCACAAGATTGAGGTTAATGTAATACTTGATTTTCTGTTGAATATTTATGGTGTATTGCATTTAAGTTTATGAGATAAACCATTATGTTTCAGTCTCATATATTGGCTCACTTCCTTATGGTTACTGACTTTTGAGTATAGCCGATCTTTGGATCATATCTTCGTGATTGTTATATAAAAATCATAAGAAAGTTGTGATGGTGTAGCTCATATGTAAGTCACATATACTAATGATTGTTTATGTACTATAAACAAAATATTTGGTATACATATGAGTACTCTTTATATATGAGATAAACGTTGGTTTTCATTAACTTTATGTTTCGGTCTCATATGATGATACCCTTATGGTTTGTGTGTCTTTTTGATTTAGCGGGATTAAGTTCTAGCCCATGTTGGTAGGCTTTACCAAAGGATCATAAGGTGTTCCGACTGAAACTAATATGTGAAAAGTCACAATATGTTGATAATCAATTTATGTTTACATAAGTTGTGTTTAGCATAACATATGTGTTTCGGGTTTCAACTTTTGCTATTGGCACGCATTAGTTAAATACGATTCAACATTTCTCTGGTAAAGGTTGCTTTTTGTTGTTGTTCTTTTATTCTTGCGAGAGGATGATAACACACAGGGGGAGAGTTCTTATTTGAACTTGTGCTTAATGATATATCTTTCTGGGCAGAATTGGCTGCGAAAATTGAGGTAACGATTTTTATCTGTTAGTTAATTATTTTTCCTGATTAAGAAAAAGCCTGATTATATTGCATATATTTTTGCTTTTGCTCAACAAAATTTCGGTGCAATTGATATGTTCCATTATTATGTATGGATTGGTTTATATGATTCAATTGTTTCCGGTTAAGAAAAACTGTGTCAATTTATTGACTTATGATTTGGTATCTTGTTTATTGTTTGGTATCAAGTGTTTTTGCTTAATAAAATTCGGTGCAATTGCAGTACTTACAATGATTATATTTGTTTCAATTGCTTCTGGAGAAAAATAATGGTAAGTCAATTTCTTTTGGTTTGTATCTATTGTTTTTGTCTTAAAAAATTTTACGGGGTCATTTGTTTAGTCCAATTTATTTCGAATAAGAGAAACGAAGTTAATTTTGATCTTAGTTAGACTTATCAAATGGAGGATTCGGTTATTCAAGTCTAACCAAAATTCTTGACAAGCCAAAACTAGTTATCTAACCTAGTGTTTGTCTTGCCTAAAGGGAAAGGTCTAAAGTTATTTTTATGGAATAATTAGATCCTGATAAGAGAAATAGAGTTAATTCTTATCTTTATTTGTGTCTTATCGAAATAAACGATTATACATACGTAATCGGTTTGGTAAATAACTAAGTTCTCTTAGTTGATTTATCGGACTAAGGGAAAATTGCTTCGGGAAATTGTTTCCTTGATAACATACTAAGGCTAAATTATTTTTGTAGTTTCGGTTGACTAACGGTTGTTTAAACTTTAATTGCACCTAGTTTGTTTATTCTTGAGAACCTTCTCTTCTGAAATAAGGCTCACTCAAACTAGATCAAAGTATTGACGGGATCTTTTGTAGATGGGGAAAAACCATTTGCTGGTTTTTCAGGGAATTGAAGAGACGAGCGTGTTGTCGAGACTCCTCAACCGAGGAAACTGTTCAACCTCACACAGATGCACTGCAAAGGGAGTGCTTAGATTCGAGAGATCAATCTGTAGGACTCCGGCCTAAACCAAGTCAATGGTCGTTCCAGAGTTAATTCGATTGCAAAGAGGGAGATGGGTTGATCTGTAGGAGGGAAGCTGAGAATTGTGTGGGATCAATGATGATCAAGGATTGTGGATGTGTTGAAGGTTTCTGCAAGTTTTTCTGTGAAATGATGAGTTCGAATAAGTTCTGGGAGATTGACGAATTCTTGAGAGTAATTGCTTGAGAAATTCTGTGTAGACGAATGTTGATGTCCCTTTCAATCATGGATTCAGAGACTTATTTATATTGTCAGAATAGTAAACATCTTGATCCCTGTAAGTGTGAAGGTTTCTTGAGTGAAAGAGTAGGGAAGTGGGAAATCTTGGTGAAACCAGTTCCAGGCCGTGCGGAGACTTGGTTAACCGTCCACCTACTACTTTGCTAACTCCTTCAACCGTTTGCACGACTTACTCACATTTCTCGTCGTGGATGAATCCACGTGTCGTAGGCCGCCAGACCAAAACCCTAATTGATATTCCCCCATGCGACGTGATTGATGTATCACGAATCGTGGAGTCGGTATGACAGACATGCATTTAATTGGTCAGTTGTAGACTGTTTAGACAATGAGTCTAGGTTTTTGTTGAATTGAGCATGAGTGACGAATGTTCAGTGATTCATGGATCGAACATGTCTGTTGAGACGTAGTTCTTTGAATAATGTTGACATTGCGCGTATTAGCAACGATTATAAATTCGACAATGAATTACTGAATATTGATAGTTGGATCAATATTCAAGCAACTGAGCAAGTATTGCTCAATTCGACAAATCACTGAATATTGATAGCTGGATCAATATTCCAGCAACTGATCAAGTATTGCTCAATTTGACTTACTGATAAATTATTGAATATTGATAGTTGGATCAATATTCGAGCAACTGAGCAAGTATTTCTCAATTCGACGAATTACTGAATATTGATAGTTGGATCAATATTCGAGCAACTGAACAAGTATTGCTCAATTCGACGAATTATTTATTGGTAACGTGACCCAATAGAATATTAATTAAAATACTGTAGACTACCAAATATTATATGATTAATCCAGATGTTAATTGCTGAATCAACATAAATTCATTAGTGTTTGAATCTTGCTCAGAATGATGATTTGTGGCGCGCTTATTCGAAACCCTAATTTTTGATCAATTGTTCATAAATTGATGAATCGCTGAAAATAGATCATGAGTGATAGAGAGACCGACCACATGGGATGATGGACATCCATGTGGCGCCCAAGTGCTCGAGTGAGCATGCACCAAGGTCCTTAGTTGGCCAGTGGGTGAAAGAATGATGATTTAAATGTCGGTTTCATCATTTATTGAAATAGTGCTCGATTGAGCATTAGGTGATAAAACCTAATTATGGAGAAGTAAGGGACCAACCAAGAGGTCATGAGACCGGCCCTTGGTGGTCGTGGGACCAGCTGATGGTCGTTTGAGCAAACTCCGGGTTGGTTAGAAAGAGTTTGGACCCAGTATGAGCGATTGCGCAAATTAGGCCAAAATTATGAAAACGTGTGGGACCGGCTCGCTGCAAACCTTAGAGCCGCCCTTGGTCGGTCAAGGGAGCATGCCCATGTCACCATAATTCCCGTATCTCAGTTCTGAGAGTTTCGGTATTTTCTGGTGTGCGTTTGAGCAATATGTTGAATTTTCAGAAGAGTTTGATCTTTGACCGAAATTCTTGATTTTGCTCGAATGAGCAAAGTAGAACTTTGCTCGTTTCATCAATTTTTGAGAATATTAAAACAATGATATTTTAATATTTAGCTAGTCGGTTATGTGACCATTTGACTTTTTGGCCTTTTCATGGTTTGAGCAATATTTGAGAAAATATGAAGAAACCATGATTCTTTCTCAAACTGAGGAGTTTCATGAGACGAGAGAAATAATAATTATGAAAGATTAGGGATTGTAATGTGTGGGACCGGACATGGCTAGGGCATTGCCGATCGGCCAGGTATCCCGGTCCCGCAACACCTTTCCCTATTTTATATTATTATTTTTCATGAAACCGTGAAACTATGGAGAAACCATGAGTTTTGTTGAAACGGAGAAGTTTCATGAGATTAGGGAAATAATAATTATGAAAGGACAAGGGATTGCAAGGTGTGGGACCGGCCACGGCCAGGGCATGGCCGGCCGGCTAGGTTGCCCGATCCCGCGACACCTTTTCCTATTTTATATTATTATTTCTCATGAAACCATGAAAATATGGAGAAACCGTGAGTTTTGCTCAAACAAGGAAAGTTGCTAGAATGAAAGAGTTTTCATGAGTTCATGAAAATAACAAAATAAGAAAAAAATAATGGAAGAGCCATGGGACCGGCTACAGCTAGGGCACGGTCGGCCAGCTGGTGGGCCCGGCCCATGAGCACCTCTTTTTTATTATTTTAATATTATTATTTTGTGTCTCCTGTTTTGTGTAGGATTCCTCGTTTGTCCATATTTTCGAGTGCTCGTTCGTGCATTCGGGTGCTCGGTCGTGCATCATTGTCGAGTACACTTGCACCATTTTCTTGGGGCTTACTCAGTGATAGTCCAGATGCCCGGTTGTTGAGTATTTATTACTAATTTATGAAATTCAGTGGAGAATGATTCATGAAACTGAGTAATAAAGGTGAGTAGTTATTTATTATCAATCCATAGGATCAGCCGTGGATTCGACCATGAATTCGGAATAATAAAATGAGCATTACCATTCCATGGGATCATGGATTCGACCATAGAACCGGAGTAATAAAATTATCTATTACCATTCCATGAGATCAGCCGTGGATTCGACGAAATTGGAGTAATGAGATAAGATAATTATCTATTACCATTCCATGAGATCAAGCCGTGGATTCGACCATGGAATCAGGGTAATGAGATAAGATAATTATCTATTACCATTCCATGAGATCAAGCCGTGGATTCGACCATGGAATCGGAGTAATGAGATAAAATAGATTATCTTCTAGGAATTCAGTGCTGAATGTCACGATAGAATTAATCTATTGCAGAAGGGATGTTAGCCAGTTAAAGCGTCATACCTATTCTGAGAGGTGCATAGTCAGGGAGCAGCGAGTGTTGCTGGCAACCTGAAGGCGTTAATGCTCTCAATCTTATGGAGAACCACCTGAATCTATACACGGTCTCTCTACATAGTCAGGGAACAATGAGTGTCACTGACGTCCTGAAGGCGTTAATGCTCTCAATCTTACGGAGAACCGCCCAATCGTTCTTCTATGTAGAAGGGGGTCTCTCTCATGTAGTCAGTGAACAACGAGTATCACCGACGTCCTGAAGGCGTTAATGCTCTCAATCTTACGGAGAACCGCCCAATTATGTTATTCTACATAGAGGGCATGATGAAATGCGAGGCATCGAACGCTCAGCTAGTGGAGGCTTTTAGAGAAACATATTCATCATGGCTCGTAAAATACGAATCGTCACATGCCTGAAAGTCGTGTCAGAAACATGCGGTATCATGATTTTACGGTTTTGGCCTTTGTAGAAAATCCACCATCTACATTAAGTCCCATTCTTAGTGAGGAACAGTCATGTTCCGCGGTAAGCATTAAATGGTGATTTTCAGTCGACGAGATCAGTGGTTGAACTCAGTTGTACAAAGGTATTTTCAGAATCCCCTATTTGCTCCAATGGTGTCATGTACGAGCAAATGTTCAGGTGAAGACCCTGATAGTATGATAGAGTGTCATCCCATGAACACAGAGAGATGAGGCACTGCTGATTTGGTCAGTTAAAAGTCCAGTTTTGGTCGGTTTAGCGTTCGCGGGCCCAATCCCAAAAAAGGAAACCCATGTTTTATTAGGTTTTCGAAATAAAATTGATATAAAAGGTACGTAACCCTAATTTTTTTTTATTTTTTGATTAACCGACCACTCTCCCTCTTCATCACTTTCACGCGAGCAGCAGGAGGGGAAAAGATTTTTCGCCGGACTTCAGTCGTCGCCGCCCGTCGCCGATCACCGTCCGACCAAATTCCGGCCGACGCCGACCAGGTAAGTCCGACTTCTCTCTCTTTTTTTCTTCTGTGTGTTTGTACCTTCATGAGTTTTTCATAAAACAAAAATCCCATAGTTGCATGCATGCGTAGATTTCATGAAGAATTTGTTTAGAAAACGTATATATGCCCGTTCGTTCGTTAATTTAAGAAACGAGCAAAAATCCCTAATATGAAAGAGATACATAAATTCTTGAATAGACATGGTCTAGTTGCAGTAGAGGAAATTTTTTTTATGAGGTTTCATGAAAATCCAAATTTGTTTTCCAAGCATGAACTTTCACAAATACTTTTAAGAACGTAGGTTCGTTCGTAGTAGAAGTAATAAATAATGATCCTTAGAGTTAAAGGAATTTTGAAAAGATTTGTAGTTCATGATAAAATTTATTTGTGAACTTTCAAAATTTTATTTGGAATATGTGGACCCTTGAAAAAATAGAAAAGACCCTCGTTTCGTAGACGAATGCACGTTTGAGCAAAACAAGTCTTTTTTTTTTATTAACTCACATAAATTTTTTTTTTTTTTTTTTTTTTAAAACGTAGATGAAGTTTTTTTTTTTTGATAAAAAACTAAACAACAATTCTTAAGTAATTGTTAAAGATAAACAATTGTATTTTATGATTTTATGATGTGTGTTTGTGGCATAAAATCATGGAACGTTCACATGAAGAGTTTATGTGAATTGTTCATAGTTTCGTGAAAAGTCAAGTGTTGACTTTGAAACGATGAGTTTTGCTCGGCTTTGCAGGTTTGAAAGAACGACATATTTTAGGAGTTTTACGTTGTTATCACTAAGTTCATGAAACCGTAAATAGGTAAGGGTTGGATGGTTACCATTTTTGTTGCGTATTTGTTATTAGTATATCCATGACTCCATCTCTTTCGCCTCAGATAATGGTGACTTCCAGTTACAACCACCTTTCTAGTTCTTCCGGGGAACGCTCCAGAAATATCAAGTCAAAGATGAAGACTTCTGCAGATGTTCATGACGAGGTGAATCAACCTTTCAGAGACGCTAGAAAGTTGATACATTGTATGTCTCTTGATCATATGGGATTCGCCCGTGCTAAGAAAGCATAGACGTGATGAAATGTCACATAAGAAAAGAGCTAAAGATGAAAAGCTCATATCTCATCAGCAGAAACACCATCGACTCCAACAAATTAGTATCAGCTGAAGATGAAGTACGGCCTTGCATTGATGGTGTAGCTCCTGACGTGGATGAATGAAGAATTTCGTCATATTTCATCATCAGAAAATTCAAAACTCAGTCCTTTAGCAAAAACGCCATAAAATCTTCATCCGATGTCGGATTTTCGCGATCTACCCATGCATCCTCATGCCCAGGAAATTTCCAAACTTTAACAAAGAAGCTTTTTAAGTTGTGAGCACGTTCAAGAGTTAAAATCAGCGAAACAGTAAACTTTCAGGAGATCTTCAGAACTTTTTCAGCTATCATATAGTCCAAAGTTTTGGCCACATCTTTTTGCTCGTTTCTCCAATTTATGTGAATCTTGGATATGTTGTAGAGGACATCCATACGAAGAGAATGGTATATGACCCATCCATATATTCTTCACCTATTTTTTCCAGCTTGCTTCTTTGTGCGGGACAGTGTAAAATCATCTCAGACGAGCTTGTTGTAAAACACTCCCGTTGTGTCTTTAGACCATTCGCTTGTGTCTTGAACAGTTGGTGAAGGATTTTAATGTCATCGATTCCTTTGAGATCAGGACCCCTTTATTGATACATGAGCATGGTGCTTGCAGTGTCATCTTGTTTCCGTCAGTCGTAGAAACATCACTTCTGAAACTCTGGTCATGGGACCATAACTGAGGTTGCTCTCAAGAGGGGGTGATGTAATGACCGTGGTTGCATGTACCGATGATAGAATTAATTTTACGATGAATGATTAGCACTGGAGATCCCGGCGCCAGGAGTCTTGGACTTGTGAAATTGATCGTCATGATCAGCGGACCATCAGTCCCCAGTATTTTGTTAAATCTCTCCCTTTTGTTTTCCCTTCTTCTTGCAAGACCTAGATAGAGGACCGGGTAGAAAAAGATGTAAAGACCTAGGTGGTCGAAGTTGGAGATACCTTGATGAAGGACTTAGTGGAAAGACCTGGTGGACACCGACCGACTGTGGAAGTTATGAATCCCGTCTGAGAATTGCTGCTTGCATGTTATATGCTCTGGAAGCTGTAAGAACCTCATACGACGTCGGAATTCGATGCTTGACCCAAAATTTTGAAGCTAAGAGACTGAGTTATCACACGAGTAAAGAATCACTCAATTTGGAGTTGCAGAGGTCATCCAACGAAGCGTGCACATTTGTAATTTGTAATCCCGTACAAAATTTTCAGATTTCATAGACCTGACGGTAAAGACCATATCTTTCAGCTAGTATGTCCAATTGATGCGCCCTTTTGGTATGTATTAGAAGAGACATATACAAACATCTTTAGTTCAGGAAAAATTGTCCCATTCCTCACCCTTTGGTACGTTTTTCTAAACCCATGGCCTGAAGTGTGTTGTATCTTGTTTGCAGAGGTGATAAGAACATCTTGTAGAAGACTTTGGCTTGTGCCCGCCCGTCGTGCAAGATTTGGGAAGACATTCATGTGAACATGTTTTCATGTCTACACAACTTGATGTGAATCATTAGGCCTTGAATAAGTACGATCCATCGAGCAATACTTCAGAGAATGGTTAGTTGATGAAGCCCTGTCATGATGTTGTTCTTGAGATTGTTGTTGATGCTGAGATCACGATTGAATTTTTCCCAGACATTCTTGTTGATGTTGAGACCATGTAAGAAGTTTGAAAATGCTAGAACCATGACTTATCGACATAGTCTTTCCTCCTTCATCCAGTAAGCCTTTACATTCACGAATTAGTTGGTGGGTTGAGCATTCTTAAGATGAAGGTGTACTGGGAGTTCAACCTGAATTATCCTGAACAACATGACTTTACTGTGAACTGGCTTCGTCAGTGAATCGATGTTGTTCTGGAAGATAATAGCGGCAATCTCCATGGATGTGATTGGTGAAGATAGGAAATTCCTCAGTCATGCAGGGGATTGGGATGTAGAGAAGTTCCGTTGATGACGTTTCATGGAATCGTGCAATGATTTGTTATATCTTGAATCTTGTCCAACAAGATAAAGTCCCCAGTGCATGTTGAAGGAGTTTGTGCCATCCATGGATGAATGATGTTGCATCTGCTTCATAAGTCTTATCATGGGATAATGAAGACTTATCGATTGTAGTTCAGTTACACTTTGAGTATGTTGGTGTTGAATCAGTGTATCATCTTCGAGATATTTGTGCTCAAGTTAGAGGCGCCACTATAGAAGGTGTACTCTTTGATTGGGAGTACAATTTGAAGGCTTCTTAGATGCTTGAGCGTTGAAGCGCCATACCCCTTAAGCATCGAATGTCTTAAGTTTGATTGTCTCGGCCCTGAGAAACTTTCTGTTGATTCGGCATTCCTTTCGTTACAGTAGTGGGATTCAACACTTGTGCAGGCATCAGAGCTTTCTGGTTTTGTGGCACACATGGACACTCCTGCAAGGCTATGGAGAAACGCCGAAAGTGTTCTTTGCCATGCTTGGACATCATCTCAGTAATGAATGTCTCAATGCTCGATTCGGAGAAATATTAGATTGATAGCATGTGAGGAAATAAATGACATAGACATGGAAGGAATGATACTTGCCTGAGTGCGGAACCTCTTGATGAATGTCTATGCATCTTTTGCAGGTTCTTGCTTCAACCTCGTCGAAGTTCGAAATTCATCCAAGTGCTCTGATGATGGAATGTCCGCCAAATCTTCTGGACTAGAACTTTTTTTGTTGGAGAGATGTGTAACCAAAGGCGCTTTGTCAGTATCCATCTTTTTAGCGTGGATCCACGCTCGTCTGAAGAAAATGCCATATCCTGGATCTTTCTGAGGTTCCTTCAAGGTCTCTGATTGAGATGGGATCACGAGTAGATTCTTGTCGAGTGATGCTTGCGGCTCTGAGGATTTTCAGTGGAATGATGTTGATAGCGGTGTCAGCATCGATCAACATTCTTCTGAATTCATTTCCTCTGAGATGGACTGTGGTAAGCAGTCCCCAGTCATGCATCTCCTTGTCTGTGGATGAAGGTTCAAGGAGTATTTCCGGGATGGACAGACGACTGACACAATGTAATTCGGTGTTGTGAACATGTCTTTCCTTTGTGCCTTAGACAGATAGAGCAATTCCACAGATATGCTCGATCAACGATTGAACTGCTTCTTTGACTGGTTGTTCAGAGTGTAAAGGTTCTGACTGGGAGAGAATTCTTGTGTACTCCTTCAGTCCCCAGTTGAAGCTATTATGGATCAACCTTCTCTTTGAAGATGTGCTTCAAAATATTGCAATTAATTGTTGGATGATCAATGAACCTATGAAGGCGACAATACCTGGGATTCTCCATTTATTCTTCAGTTGTCTCTCTCCTGATGAACGACAATTTGATTGCACCATCTTGAACCCAGATTTACAGTAACTCGATCACTCCTTCATGAGAAGAGAGAAGTTTGAGTCTGTCTGATCATTTCCCCGTTCGTTGATGCTAGGTCGAGGTTTGTGCATTTCTGGATTTGTTATCTTTTCTTTGCGCCTTTAGATGAGCCTGTGATGTTGGAGAAGCGCTCTAATGTTGTATCTCAGCTTTCCTTTTATTCCTTTCAGCAACAACGTTTGTTAAAGGCTGGAGATTGTACCGATTGTTGACCAGGAGTCGGCTGCTTCGAGGTTCCTCCACCATGCAGACTTTACTCTTTCTTGCAGAGCAGGTGCAGTAGTCGCTGATTGTTTGTGAAAAGTGGGGGGTCTAACAACCGCACCCAATATTTTCGGTTAGCAATCTGTATGGACTAACTCCAATATAATTTCTAGAGAATCAACTAGACAGTCAGACTCAATCTAGAGAAAAGTATATCGAGGAGTTAATATCTCTCTCTTGATTTGATTTTTACTCAAGCAAATAGAAATTTGCGAGTCTTTATCAAATACAAGGATAATAAACTTGGATGGTACCAAAGACCAATATCCAAGGATCAATCAATTTCCAATCAACAACCAAAGGTTGGATTTCACAATTGATCGATACAACGCACAACCTGTGATATTTCAATTATATAACAAAATATAATGCGAAATAGAAATAACACAGACACCGAAAATTTTGTTAACGAGGAAACCGCAAATGCAGAAAACCCCCGGAACCTAGTCCAGATTGAACACCACACTGTATTAAGTCGCTACAGACACTAGCCTACTACAAACTAACTTCGGTCTGGACTGTAGTTGAACCCTAATCAATGTCACACTGATTCAAGGTACAGTTACGCTCCTTACGTCTCTGATCCCAGCAGCATACTACGCACTTGATTCCCTTAGATGATCTCACCCACAACCAAGAGTTGCTACGACCCAAAGTCGAAGACTTTAATAAACAAATTTGTATCACACAGAAAAGTCTACGATAATAGATAAATTTGTCTCCCACAGATAAACCTACAAGTTTTGTTCCGTCTTTTGATAAAATCAAGGTGAACAAGAACCAATAGATAACCCGGACTTATATTCCCGAAGAATAACCTAGAATTATCAATCACCTCACAATAATCTAAATCGTATGGTAGAGAAACTAGATATTGCGGAATCACAAACGATGAGACGAAGATGTTTGTGATTTCTTTTTATCTTGCCCTATCGGAGATATAATCTCAAGCCAAGCTTACAATTGAACTCGTACGATAGAAAATGTCAAGATCAGATCGCTCAACTACAAGAGAAGTAGTTTCGTCTGGCTTCACAATCCCAATGAAGTCTTTAAGTCGTTAACCGACAGGGTCTCGAGAAGAAACGTACGGTTAAAGGAGAATCGACTTTAGTAAACCAACTAGTATCACACAGGAAGTGTGGGGATTAGTTTTTCCAGTTGCTAGACGTCTCCCTTATATAGTTTTCAAATCAGGGTTTGCAATCCAAGTTACCTTGGTAACAAAGCATTCAGTATTCACCGTTAGATGAAAAACCTGATTTATCCAAGCTAATATCTTTCAACCGTTAGATCGAAACTTAGCTTGTCACACACAAATGAAATGTATTCATTTAGGTTTGAGTAACCGTACCTAAACGTGTACACTTAGTTGGTTCACAAATAGTTAACTAGTGGTTAGCCATATGAGCACTTTCATATTAATCGTATTCATCTTTCTCGTAACTAGTTCAAATGACTCATAAGAACTAGTTCAAGAGTTGTTCAATTGCTTAGATCTTTATACATAGACATAATTGAAACAAAATCGGTTTGATTCACTTGAATCAATTCATGAACAATATATCCACGGTTTGCAAAGATTGCATACCTTATTGATTTATTGTTTAAGTTCATGAAACTACCGATTTGAGAAATATAACCAGCTTAGGTACGCGTACGGGTACATGTGCCATAGCAACCAGACTTGAGTTTGAAAAATCAGCAGAAATTTTTGGTTTGAAAACTTCTATGGGTACGCGTATGGGTACGCATACCTAGGTGACTGGTTTTTAAGTTTGAAAACTTTACAAACTACAACAGAAATTTTCGGTATGAAAACTTCCGCCAGTACGCGTACCTAACCTGTCTCCTTCACCAATACCGCATGCACACATATGCACGCACTTGGTTTCCGACATATGGATTTATACACTAATGTGCGAACACACTATATATGCTTATATCCATAGTTGGTTACGTAATCTCAACTCTTAATTTCAATCATTGAAACATTCTTCAATAATGTTATAATAGTTGTTAGACATAAAGAATCGACTATCGTCATCAAAGCTATTTTCAAGATTGAAACGTCATCATGACTTTCGTCACGGGTAAATATGAGAATGGTTAAAGCAAAAGCTTACCAACACATATTTCAAGAAAAAGATTGGCGAGTAAACTCGGATCGAAATAGCAAATGTGTATGTATGAAAACTATCATACTTATACGACTATTGTTTCAAGAGTAGGAGATAGAGTAGATAGACTTTTGAGTGACAGATGAGTTCAAGTCTCCACATACCTTTTGGTCGGATGAATTTCCACTGGTTCCTTGAGTAGTTATTCGTCTTTGTAAGATAATATCCATGGAGTCTGGAGCTCAACTATTCCTAACTATCCTAGACCGAGACTTAGTCATAAGTATACTAGAAATCAAGACATATAGTTTTGATCACTAACATTGACAAACATGCTTGAGATAGCAACGCATGCGAGTTCGACCGAGCAATGCTCTAATAATCTCCCCCTTTGTCAATTTTAATGACAAAACTATCAATACATATGGATTACAAAATAGATAAAACTTTGTAGCTTCTCGTCCACATGCTTGATCTTCTTGGTGCTTCAACATTACTCGAAAAATTCGTCTTTTCCAAGTACTCCCATGATTCCATAGATGTTCAATTCAGCATCACAGTTGTTGAAGTTCCGTAGCCATAACAATGAGAAAAGAAAAGCTCTCGATCATTGTTATACAGTGTCATAGTATTATTACACGGCATCAAAGTTCTTATATCACAACTTCGACAACAACACTATGGTGATATGTATCACTCCCCCTTATTCAATACTTTCGTCTCGACATGAAAACCACTCCCCCTTACATAATGACCCGTAAAACACGTAAATAATATGTATTTGTAGTGTGAACTACATATTAATTCTCCCCCTTTTTATCAATAAAATTGGTAAAGGTACGAAAACGAGATCCTAATGAAATTTCCACGAAGACGCTTCAAGACCAAAAAAAAGTACATATCAACTTATTTAGATGAAATCATAAGGCCGAAGCTAAATGCATTCATCAAGGAGTTTATAAAGATACAAGATAACCCCTAAATAATTCCACAGCCGCACTCCCCACAAAGATATGGAAATTAAGCGCAAGTTCAAAAAAACTCTCCCCCATTTGATGTCATTCCCGAGAGAACAACAAGAGCGACCTTACTTTTACAAGAAAATAAGGATTTTATTGGACACCAAAAATCATAATGAAATGATTTTCTATATCCAAAATTCTCAATTAAACTAACCACAAGTAAACTCATGATCAATTTAATCGGAATACACAATCAAATTAAACACAAAAGTGATCAATTTAATTGAACATGCTCGACATAAGAGAACTTACGGAGCTACGACTATGTTAACCATAAAAGAATGATTAACTCAATCGTTTTATGCTCAACACAAGAAAACCTTATGGAGTATTGCAGTATACACATAAGATATGGATCAGGGAAAGATGAATACTTTGTCATATACAAAGATCCATTCTATTTACATCACTATTTGAATAACGACATATAATAGACATAATCTTTGTTAACAAAAGATTTTAACCTATCTTCCATCAAAGAATTGACATGATAGGCTTAACTTTTGTTTGTCAAAAGTTCATCGATCTTGTATCATGCATATTGACATATAATCGAGATAACTTTTGACAACGTATGGGACAATAATAGTTCGCGGACGCAAACACATATATCCCATAACATATTGCAATATATAAAACCATAAAGATTAAAATTGCAATCATCATCTTCCAAACCAAACTTTAGAATTTAAATAAATAAATCTAAAACATGAAGATGAAAATGTTGGACGTAGCTATGTGTACTCACAATAATGGCTATTCCAAATTCTAGTTATTCTTCTAAACAAACACGAAAATAGAAGATTTACTAGACAACTAACTCAGTTTTCTTTGATTATTTCATACCTTTGAAAATGTCCATCAAAATAGGAGTCACTGATATCCTTGATTTTCTTGACCGTAGAGACGCCATGTTCATGAGTTAGAACATTAGTTTTTCGGTCAACGATGCGAGCAAGATGCCTGGCTTTGACGCAATCAAGGATGACCTTCTTCTAGTTCCTGATCAAGATGTTTTGATTGTCAAGTATTTTCGCTTGTCCATCAATGAGTTGGTTTATCTGCAATTGAAGGTTAGCAAGCTCGTTCTTAACCTCAGTCTGGGCGAAGATTAAATCCTTGACAGATTATCCAAGAGTTGTACTCTTTTCTTTCAAGCATCTTTTTTAGATTCATATCTTGAGTTGAATCACATCCTTTGAAGTCTTCTTCCATCTCAATGTTTACTTCTTTTTGAGGTTCAACAGAGGTTCCCATAGACAACTTTTTCTGGGAACAGGGTAAACACATATAAGGTATATATATGTTGTCAATCAAGGGAGACACTCTTGATAGAAACCCTAGATTTCCTTAGAGAAGACTTGGACGTTCATGGACCTGGAGAATATAATAGAAACAAGAAGGACCCAAAAGGAAATACAAGCTTTTTCTCAAAATGTCTCTTTTAAACAAGGCTCAATATCTGAAAAGTTAGATAGAGAAAAAGAGATACATTAGATACAGAGAAGGTAGCAGAAAAACTCAACTTGTAAAACAGACATCAACAAAATGGATGATAATCGTCCTTAAGACTTGAGCATCTCATAAACAGACATCCTTGTGACTCTCAAGTTATACACAAGGATGTGAATACCTAAAGTTAGGTAACAGGATGAGACATAATCTCACCATGAGTGTTTAGAGATATAGGGATATCATCAGTCAGTCTGTTTTTTGTATTCCTTTTCTCTCTTTGACTATTTTTAACTCCATAGGAGTTTCTTACAGTCCTTTGAGAGAATCCATTAAATGGAACCTTTTGATGACTAAGTATAGGACCTCTAGAGATTGGTTCTAGAGGATTAACTGAGATAGGTCTCCACATTCTAGACTTAGATCTACCAGTTTTATTCACATAGACGCTGGGAAGCTGTGTTTTTTTGATGTAGTTTGCACCATGAGTAAAAACACGATTCTGGTAAAGATTTTGAAAAGAGTGATCTTTAAAAATCTTTTTATGAGAATTCTGGTTTTCCGTGGGAGTGAGATCTATTGTTGATGCCGCCAGATGATTAACTCGGTTGACGGTAAATAGAAGAAGATTTTGAAGATCGGAGATCTGTTTCTTCCTAGCAAAACAATGTTTAGCACTATGATTCCTTTTCCCACATAAGGAACAATTTCGTGGAAGAGAATTGTTGAAGGATATCTGATTCAAACCCATGTCCCGTTTGAAAGTTTGTCATTTGTATTTTGCATGGACTTCCTTTGGTGATTTTTTCTTCATGTCAGGTAACTCAGCAGGTGACATAGAAGAGTTTCTCATTACAATGTTTTCCTTAGTTAAGGAGACAAACTGTTTTTGGGCTAAGTGAAGAGATGCAGCAATATTCTCTGTTTCAACACGAAGTTTGTTCAGATCAGAGAAGTGTGTATCAATCAAACGTTTTTCTCTAATTGTTCCCTCTCTAACAATATTATCAAGGATACTAATCTTTTCTTGTTGTAGCATATTCTCCTGAGTGAGTTTTTTAATATTGTTAGAAAAGGACTCAATAATATTATAGAGTTCACGTTCTCAACTAAGAGACTTCTCAAATTCATCCAAGAGTTGAGAATGATTATGAAAATCAATTGTCTCAGTGGGATTTTCTTTAGTTCTGGTGATATTCCTTTCTTCCTCTAACACCTTGTCAATTGTCTTGTTTTTTCCTCTGGATTCGGAAGAATCAACTAAGGAATTATCCTTTGAGGAAAAACCAAGACACTTGACATAGTCAAAAGTATGGGAAGACATAGACTATGCGTAGATAGGAGATACTACCTTGTCCACAGAATCAGATTGCTACAAACACAGACTGTTAAGGCCTTTAAACGTGTTTGCCTACTCTGATACCAATTGAAAAAGCGGGGGTCTAACAACCACACCTAATATTTTCGATTAGCAATCTGTATGGACTAACTCCAATATACTTTCTAGAGAATCAACTAGACAGTCAGACTCGATCTAGAGAAAAGTATATCGAGGAGTTAATATCTCTCTTTTGATTTGATTTTTACCCAAGCAAATAGAAATTTGCGAGTCTTTATCAAATACAAGGATAATAAACTTGGATGGTACCAAAAACCAATATCCAAGGATCAATCAATTTCCAATCAACAACCAAAGGTTGTATTTCACAATTGATCGATGCAACGCACAACCTGTGATATTTCAATTATATAACAAAACATAATGCGGAATAGAAATAACACAGACACCATAAATTTTGTTAACAAGGAAACCGCAAATGCAGAAAAAACCCGGGACCTAGTCCAGATTGAACACCACACTGTATTAAGCCGCTACAGACACTAGCCTACTACAAACTAACTTCGGTCTAGACTGTAGTTGAACCCTAATCAATATCACACTGATTCAAGGTACAGTTGCGCTCCTTACATCTCTGATCCCAGCAAGATACTACGCACTTGATTCCTTTAGATGATCTCACCCACAACCAAGAGTTGCTATGACCCAAAGTCGAAGACTTTAATAAACAAATTTGTATCACACAGAAAAGTCTACGATAATAGATAAATTTGTCTCCCACAGATAAACCTACAAGATTTGTTCCGTCTTTTGATAAAATCAAGGTGAACAAGAACCAATCAATAACCCAGACTTATATTCCCGAAGAACAGCCTAGAATTATCAATCACCTCACAATAATTTAAATCGTATGGTAGCGAAACTAGATATTGTGGAATCACAAACGATGAGACGAAGACGTTTGTGATTTATTTTTATCTTGCCCTATCGGAGATATAATCTCAAGCCAATCTTACAATTGAACTCGTACGATAGAAAATGGCAAGATTAGATCGCTCAACTATAAGAGAAGTAGTTTCTTCTGGCTTCACAATCCCAATGAAGTCTTTAAGTCGTTAACCGACAGGGTCTCGAGAAGAAACCTACGGTTAAAGGAGAATCGACTCTAGCAAACCAACCAGTATCACACAGAAGGTGTTGGGATTAGTTTTTCCAGTTGCTAGACGTTTCCCTTATATAGTTTTCAAATCAGGGTTTGCAATCCAAGTTACCTTAAGCATTCAATATTCACCGTTAGATGAAAAACCTGATTTATCCAAGCTAATATCTTTCAACCGTTAGATCGAAACTTAGCTTGTGACACACAAATAAAATGTATTCATTTAGGCTTGAGTAACCGTACCTAAAACGTGTACACTTAGTTGGTTCACAAATAGTTAAACCAATGGTTAGCCATATGAGCACTTTCATATTAACCGTATTCATATTTCTCGTAACTAGTTCAAATGACTCATAAGAACTAGTTCAAGAGTTGTTCAATTGCTTAGATATTTATACATAGACACAATTGAAACAAAATCGGTTTGATTCACTTGAATCAATTCATGAACAATATAGCCACGGTTTGCAAAGATTGCATTCCTTATTGATTTATTGTTTAAGTTCATGAAACTACCGATTTGAGAAATATAACCAGCTTAGGTACGCGTACGGGTACGTGTACCGTAGCAACCGGGCTTGAGTTTGAAAACTTAGCAGAAATTTTCGGTTTGAAAACTTCTGTGGGTACGTGTACGGGTACGCATACCTAGATGACTGGTTTTTCAGTTTGCAAACTTTACAAACTACAACAGAAATTTTCGGTATGAAAACTTCCGCCAGTAGGCGTACGGGTACGCGTACCTAACCTGTCTCCTTCACCAATACCGCATGCACACATATGTACGCACTTGGTTTCCGGCATATGGATTTATACACTAATGTGCGAACACACTATATATGCTTATATCCATAGTTGGTTACGTAATCTCAACTCTACATTTCAATCATTGAAACATTCTTCTATAATGTTATAATAGTCGTTAGACATAAAGAATCGACTATCGTCATCAAAGCTATTTTCAAGATTGAAATGTCATTATGACTTTCGTCACGGGTAAAGATGAAAATGGTTAAAGAAAAAGCTTACCAACACATATTTCGAGAAAAAAGATAGGCAAGTAAACTCGGATTGAAATAGAAAATGTGTATGTATGAAAACTATCATACTTATACGACTTTTGTCTCAAGAGTAGGAGATAGAGTAGATAGACTTTTAAGTGACAAATGAGTTCAAGTCTCTACATACCTTTTGGTCGGATGAAGTTCCACTGGTTCCTTGAGTAGTTCTTCGTCTTTGTAAGATAATCGCCATGGAGTCTGGAGCTCAACTAGTCCTAATTATACTAGACCGAGACTTAGTCATAAGTATACTATAAATCAAGACATATAGTTTTGATTACTAACATTGACAAACATGCTTTAGATAGCAACGCATGCGACTTCGACCGAGCAATGCTCTAACAGTTTGGCCGCTTCATGAAGCTCTGAGAAAGTATGGAACCAGAGATTTTCCAACAAGGATCTGTAGACCGGGATCATTCCGTTGATGCACAAGTCCACCCGTTGTTGTTCAGTGACATTCGGGTCATGACAATCCAAAGCTTGGACTCTGAACCTCTTCACATAATCATTCGGATGTTCATTACTCTTCTGAGACATTCTTCCTAAGTCGGACAGAGTAATATAATCTGAGACGAAGAAGTATTTCCTGTAGAAGGCATTAACCATTTCTCCTCAGCTAGTGATGCTCCCAGGTGCAATGTTGTTGTACCAGATGTATGCTCGGCCTGTCAGATATTTCGAGAATTCCTTCAGACGGACGACATGATTGTGTTCGTGCTCTCCTAGTGCCTCCAGGAATCGAGAGACGTGTTATCGAGCGTTTCTTATTCCGTTGTATAGTGGAAACGTTGGGGAAGTGTATCCCTTCGGGAGAGGAATTCTTTGCGTAGCAGCAGGATATGGAGGTTGATGACGATGAGCAGATGATGCTTTGTCTTTTCCTCGATCCTCCATGAAGCGTTCCAGGTTCTCACGAGTGATGAAGCCTGCAGGTTTCTTTGTTGGTGGGTTATCTGCAGCTTTGTACACCTCATCATCATCTACTACATGGATCGGAGTGACTTCAGGATCAGCAGCCGGAGATGTTTCTTTGGCTTTTCCTTTCTTCTGAGCTTTCTCTGACATCTTGTCAGTGAGAGTTTTGAGATAATTGCACAACTCTTTCTGAGTGTTAGCCATGTCAATCTGATTCTTGGCAAGAGTTTCTTGCACCTTCATGAGATCACCTATGTAGGTGGGTTTTCTCTGATTTCTTCGGGAGACCGACCGAAGAGAGGATTGTCTCCAATGTTGGTTTGCAGAGTAGTGGTATCAACAACACCGGTGTTGGAAGCAGGAGTAGTTTATGGAGTACCACCATTGTTATTGCTGCTAGTGCTAGCGTTGTTTGAATTTGTAACTAACCCAGACCTAAGACCAGCCATCTTGTGAAAACGTGAGATTGCAGCCGAGAGATTAATCTCCCACTGTGGTCGCCAATCTGTAGATGGGGGGAAACAATTTACTGGTTTTTCAGGAAATTGAAGAGATGAGCGTGTTGTCGAGACTCCTCAAACGAGCAAACTGTTCAACCTCACACAGATGCACTGCAAAGAAGTGCTTAGATTCGAGAGATCAATCTGTAGGACTCCGACATAAACCAAGTCAATGGCCGTTCCAGAGTCAATTCGGTTGCAAAGAGGGAGATGGGTTGATCTGTAGGAGGGAAGCTGAGAATTGTGTGGGATCAATGACGATCAAGGATTGTGGATGTGTTGAAGGTTTCTGCAAGTTTTTCTGTGAACTGATGAGTTCGAATAAGTTCTAGGAGATTGACGAATGTTAATGTCCCTTTCAATCATGGATTCAGAGACTTATTTATATTGTCAGAATAGTAAACACCTTGATCCCTGTAAGTGTGACGGTTTCTTGAGTGAAAGAGTAGGGAAGTGGGAAATATTGGTGAAACCAGTTCCAGGAAATGCGGAGACTTGGTTAACCGTCCACCCACTACTTTGCTAACTCCTTCAACCGTTTGCACGACTTACTCACATTTCTCGTCGTGGATGAATCCACGTGTCGTAGGCCGCCAGACCAAAACCTTAATTGATATTCCCCCATGCGACGTGATTGATGTCTCACGAATCGTGGAGTCGGTATGACAGACGTGCATTTAATTGGTCAGTTGTAGACTGTTTAGACAATGAGTCTAGGTTTTTGTTGAATTGAGCATGAGTGACGAATGTTCAATGATTCATGGATCGAACATGTCTGTTGAGACGTAGTTCTTTGAATGATGTTGACATTGCGCGTATTAGCAAAGATTGTAAATTCGACAATGAATTACTGAATATTGATAGTTGGATCAATATTCAAGCAACTGAGAAAGTATTGCTCAATTCGACAAATCACTGAATATTGATAGTTGGATCAATATTCCAGCAACTGATCAAGTATTGCTCAATTCGACGAATTACTGATAAATTACTGAATATTGATAGTTGGATCAATATTCGAGCAACTGAGCAAGTATTTCTCAATTCGACGAATTACTGAAAATTACTGAATATTGATAGTTGGATCAATATTCGAGCAAATGAACAAGTATTGCTCAATTCGACGAATTATTTATTGGTAACGTGACCCAATAAAATATTAATTAAAATACTGTAGACTACCAAATATTATATGATTAATCCAGATGTTAATTGCTGAATCAACATAAATTCATTAGTGTTTGAATCTTGCTCAGAATGATGATTTGTGGCGCGCTTATTCGAAACCCTAATTTTTGATCAATTGTTCATAAATTGATGAATCGCTGAAAATAGATCATGAGTGATAGAGAGACCGACCACATGGGATGATGGACATCCATGTGGCGCCCAAGTGCTCGAGTGAGCATGCACCAAGGTCCTTAGTTGGCCAGTGGGTGAAAGAATGATGATTTAAATGTCGGTTTCATCATTTATTGAAATAGTGCTCGATTGAGCATTAGGTGATAAAACCTAATTATGGAGAAGTAAGGGACCCACCAAGAGGTCATGAGACCGGCCCTTGGTGGTCGTGGGACCAGCTGATGGTCGTTTGAGCAAACTCCAGGTTGGTTAGAAAGAGTTTGGACCCAGTATGAGCGATTGCGCAAATTAGGTCAAAATTATGAAAACGTGTGGGATCAGCTCGTTGCAAACCTTAGAGCCGCCTTTGGTCGGTCAAGGGAGCATGCCTGTGTCACCATAATGCCCGTATCTCATTCCTGAGAGTTTCTGTATTTTCTGGTGTGCGTTTGAGCAATATGTTGGATTTTCAGAAGAGTTTGATCTTTTGACTGAAATTCTTGATTTTGCTCGAATGAGCAAAGTAGAACTTTGCTCGTTTCATCAATTTTTGAGAATATTAAAACAATGATATTTAATATTTTTCGTGAATATCCTAGTCGGTCATGTGACCATTTGAATTTTTGGCCTTTTCATGGTTTGAGCAATATTTGAGAAAATATGAAGAAACCATGATTCTTGCTCAAACTGAGGAGTTTCATGAGACGAGAGAAATAATAATTATGAAAGATTAGGGATTGTAATGTGTGGGACCGGACACGGCTAGGGCATTGCCGATCGGCCAGGTAGCCCGGTCCCGCAACACCTTTCCCTATTTTATATTATTATTTTTCATGAAACCGTGAAACTATGGAGAAACCATGAGTTTTGTTGAAACGGAGAAGTTTCATGAGATTAGGGAAATAATAATTATGAAAGGACAAGGGATTGCAAGGTGTGGGACCGGCCACGTCCAGGGCATGGCCGGCCGGCTAGGTTTCCCGGTCCCGCGACACCTTTCCCTATTTTATATTATTATTTCTCATGAAACCATAAAACATGGAGAAACCGTGAGTTTTGCTCAAACAAGGAAAGTTGCTAGAATTAAGGAGTTTTCATGAGTTCATGAAAATAACAAAATAAAGAAAAATAATGGAAGAGGCATGGGACCGGCCACAGCTAGGGCACAGCCGACCAGCCGGTGGGCCCGGCCCATGAGCGCCTCTTTTTTATTATTTTAATATTATTATTTTTTCTCTCATGTTTTGTGTAGGATTCCTCATTTGTCCATATTTTCGAATGCTCGTTCGTGCATTCGGGTGCTCGGTCGTGCATCACTGTCGAGTAAACTTGCACCATTTTCTTGGGGCTTACTCAGTGATAGTCCAGATGCCCGGTTGTTGAGTATTTATTACTAATTTATGAAATTCCGTGGAGAATGATTCATGAAACTGAGTAATAAAGGTGAGTAGTTATTTATTATCAATTCATAGGATCAGCCGTGGATTCGACCATGAATTCGGAATAATAAAATGAGCATTATCATTCCATGGGATCATGGATTTGACCATAGAATCGGAGTAATAAAATTATCTATTACAATTCCATGAGATCAGTCGTGGATTCGATGAAATCGGAGTAATGAGATAAGATAATTATCTATTACCATTCCATGAGATCAAGCCGTGGATTCGACCATGGAATCGGGGTAATGAGATAAGATAATTATCTATTACCATTCCATGAGATCAAGTCGTGGATTTGACCATGGGATCGGAGTAATGAGATAAAATAGATTATCTTCTAGGAATTCAGTGGTGAATGTCACGGTAGAATTAATATATTGCAGAAGGGATATTACCCAGTTAAAGCGTCATACCTATTCTGAGAGGTGCATAGTCAGGGAGCAGCGAGTGTTGCTGGAAACCTGAAGGCGTTAATGCTCTCAATCTTACGGAGAACCGCCTGAATATATACACGGTCTCTCTATATAGTCAGGGAACAGTGCTCACTGACGTCCTGAAGGCGTTAATGCTCTCAATCTTACGGAGAACCGCCCAATCGTTCTTCTATGTAGATAGGGGTCTCTCTCATGTAGTCAGTGAACAACGAGTATCACCGACGTTTTGAAGGCGTTAATGCTCTCAATCTTACGGAGAACCGCCCAATTATGTTATTCTACATAGAGGGCATGATGAAATGCGAGGCATCGAATCCTCAGCTAGTGGAGGCTTTTCGAGAAACATATTCATCATGGCTCGTAAAATACGAACCGTCACATACCTGAAAGCCGTGTCAGAAACATGCAGTATCATGATTTTACGGTTTTGACCTTTGTTGAAAATCCACCATCTACATCTTTATAACCATCTTCGGATCTAAAGACATCTTGTGATAATCCATTGTTAACAAACTCCGTTCTGTGTGTGATTAAACACAAGAGGATTCAAGTTGTGTTGTGCAGGTTATTGAAGGCAATAGAAGATTTGAAGACGAGGAATAATTCTTATTAGTTTTTGTATCTTATGGATTTAGTGCACAAACCTTGACCGGTTGGGATCCAACTAGAATCGTGTTTATATTTGATAGACTTGATTGATTATTTGCGTGAGACCGGCATCGCCTTATAATTTCTCTTTGAGAACTATATTGATCGTATGCGAATCTAGAATTTGATTATTTCGATAATCAAAGATTAGATTGATCTAGAGTTTATTAGTTTAAACGGAAGACCCTTTGTCAACAACTCACATATATTCTAGCAAGATTGATTAGAGTGGTTACCAAACAGATTCTTCCTTTGTTGTTTGGAATACGATCCAAAGGACTTGTTATTCACGTGCGTTACTCTAAAAGTCGAAGGCGTAGGTGAAAAAGCGGGGGTCTAACAACACCACCCAATATTTCTCTTAGCAATCTGTATGGACTATCTCCGAAATACTTTGCTAGAGAATCAACTAGACAGTCAGACTCAATCTAGATAAAAGTATCTCAAGGAGTTAATATCTCTCTCTTGATTTGTTTTTTACTCAAGCTAAAAACAATAGCGAGTCTTTATCAAATACAAGGAATACTTGGACGGTAGCAAAGACCAATGTCCAAGGATCAATCAATATCAATCAACAACCAAAGGTTGGATTTCCAATTGATGATCACGAACGCACAACCTGTATTATTTCAATTATATAAAATATAATGCGGAAAAGAAATAACACAGACACCAGAAATTTTTTTAACGAGGAAACCGCAAATGCAGAAAGACCCCGGGACCTAGTCCAGATTGAATACACACTGTATTAAGCCGCTAAAGACACTAGCCTACTGCAAACTAACTTCAGACTGGACTATATGTGAACCCCAATCAGTCTCCCATCGATCCAAGGTACAGTTGTACTCCTACGCCTCTGATCCCAGCAGGATACTGCGCACTTGATTCCCTTAGTTGATCTCACCCACAACCAAGAGTTGAAGCAACCCAAAATCACAGACTTGATAATAAACAGATCTGTCTCACATAGAAAAATCTATCAAAGGATAAATCTGTCTCCCACAGATAAACCCTAGGTTTTGTTCCGTCTTTTGATATAAAATCAAGGTGAACAGGAACCGATTCATAATCCGGTTTTATATTCCCGAAGAACATCCTAGATTAATCAATCACCTCTCTACAATCCTTCCTGACTGCACAAGCGGATTGTCGAGGAATCACAAACAGTGAGACGAAGATGTTTGTGACTTCTTTATCTTGCCTATCGGAGAACTCTCACGATCTCAAGCCAATCAATCGATTGTACTCGTACGTAGAAGATGCAAGATCAGATAACACAACTACGATAAAGTAGTATCGGTCTGGCTTCACAATCCCAATGAAGTCTTTAAGTCGTTAACCTGATTTTAAAGAAGAAAATCAAAGGTTAATGGAGATCGACTCTAGCAGGCGCACTAGTAGCACACAGACGTGTGGGGATTAGTTTTGCACAATGTTATATGTCTCCTTTATATAGCCTTCAAATCAGGGTTTTTCCTTAGTTACAAAGCAATCCTTATTCACCGTTAGATGAAAACCTGATTTAGACTAAAGCTAACATTTCTCAACCGTTAGATCGAAAACTTAGCTTGTCACACACACTTGGGTAGACGTTTACTGGGTTCGTGAAAACCATGCCCAAACGTGTACGTGTATGTTGGTTCAACATAGTAACACAAAAAGTTAACCATATGAGCATTTCATATTAACCTTGTTCTTCTTCACCATAACTGGTTCAATTGACTCAAATGAACTAGTTAAAGAGTTGTTCAATTGCTATGAGATCTTATGTAACTACACAAGACATAATTAAAACAAAGATGATTCGATTCGATTGAATCGGCTCATGAACATTATAGCCACGGTTTGCATAAAGCATTCCTTAGTAATTTAATGTTTCATGTTCAGAGCACATCTTTAGATCATAACCTCTTAAGTTCACAAATAAGTTCGCGGACTTAAGTTAACCGGTTGGGTTTTCCAAACTCAACAGAAATTCTCGGAAAGAGAACTTCCGCCAGTTCGCGGACTGAGTTCGCGGACATAACACACAAACGAGTTTTGGAAAATCCATCAGAAATTCTCGGTCGAGAACTTCCGAAAGTTCGCGGACTGAGTCTGCGGACTGGGTTCGCGGACTTGGCAAGCCAATTCCACAATCCTCCCGATTTCTCTTGATCAACAAAGTTCGAAAACTTCGGTTCAAGGAATACATGGTTATGTAATCTAAACTCTCATTTCAATCATTGAGACATTCTCAGAGGACGCTATGTAGCCGTTATTCACAGACCAATTCACGTCAGAGCAATTCTCAAAGTGATTGAAACTTTTCATGACTTTCGTCACTAGGTGAAGATAAACTTGATCAAAGCGAAATGCTTTACCAACACACGATTTCGAGATAAAAGATAAGCAATGAATGCTAAACTCGAAATATCAAATGTGTATGATCTAGTCTATATAGCATACGACTTTTGTCTCATAAGAAGTAGGAGATAGAAGAGATAGACTTTTGAGTGATAGATAAGTTCAAGTCTCCACATACCTTTTTGTTGATGAAGTTCCACGGTTCCTTGTATAGATCTTCGTCGTTGTATGATGAATCGCCATGAAGTCCTTGAGCTCAACTACACTTTTCTATCCTAGTCCGAGACTTAGCTATGTAGGCTAGAAATCAAGACTTATAGTTTTGATCACTAACATTGACAAACATGCTTGAGATAGCAACGCATGCGAGGTTGACCGAGCTATGCTCTAAAAATTTCCCCCTTTGTCAATTTTAGTGACAAAACTATTAATACACATGGAATACAAAAGAGATAAACTTTAGTGGCTCCTATTCCATAGTCTAATCTTCAACGTTCCTTGAAATCTTCGTCCTTCCAAGTACTCCAATGATCCCAAAGGTTGTAAGTTTAGCATCATCGTTGTTGAAGATCCGTAGCTATAAAAATGAGAGAAATCGAGATTCTCGATCATTATTATACAGTGTCATAGTATTATTATATAACATCAAAGTCCAATTGTATCACGACTTTAACAATAATACTACGGTGATATGTATCACTCCCCCTTAGTCAATACTCCATCTCGATCATGGAAACCACTCCCCCTTACACAATGATCCGAAAACCATATGTATTTGTAGTGTGAACTACAATATTTCTCCCCCTTTTTGTCAATAAAATTGGCAAAGGTACAAGAATTGGATCATAATGAAATTTCCACAAGAGACATTTCATGACCAAAAGAAAAATGCATGCCAACTTAATTTAGATGCAATCTAATAGCCGAGGCTAACAACATTCATCAAGGAGTTTTAAGATACAAGATAACCCCTATAAAATTCCACAGCCGCACTCCTCTCAAGATATTACCATTAAGTACAAGTTGAAAAGAACTCTACCCCATTTGATGTCATTCCCGAGAAAACAACAAGAGCGACCTTAATTTCGAAAGAAAAGAAGGATTTTTTATTGGACACCAAAAACCATAGGAATGATTGTATATATCCAAAGCTCAACCAAATTAACCACAAGTAAACCCATGATTAATTCAATTGGAATACCAACTAAATCAAACCACAAAAGTGATCAATTTAATTGAAAGTGCTCAACATAAGTAAACTCACAGAGCTACGACTAAGTCAATCATATGGAGATGACTAACTTAACCGTTCAAATACTCAACATAAGGAAAACCTTACGGAATATATGACTACATTAACCAAAGAACATGATAGTGTAGCCTTTCATATACTCAACACAAGAACTTGTGGAATATATGAAAACTAAACTAGATTAATTACAAGAGAACCTATAATTAATCTAATTGGAATACAAACAACCAAACTAATCACCGAAGTAATCAATTTAATTATTTTGGGCTCAACATAAGAGAACTTATGGAACCCCGACTAAGTTCATCGTAGAATATGACAACCTTAACCGTACATGTACTCAACATAAGAAAGAAGAATTATGGGGTACTAAATAAATAACCAAACTAGTTAATTAATTTAGTTCCTAATGCTCGACATATAACATCTTATGGAACAACCAACAAAGCCAAGGTAAATCGACTTAGTTGTAAGGTGCTCAACATAAGACACACAATGGAGCCTTCACGGTAAAACATAATAAAATGGATCAATGAAGATCAATACCGTGGATAACATACAAGGATCTATTCCATTTTCCATCATAATGACATAATAGACTTTATCCTTGTTGAACAAAAGATTTTATCCTATTTTCCACCAAATACATGACTGCATAGGCATAACTTTTGTATATGTCAAAAGTCCATTCGTCCTTGAATACCGATTCATGAACGACTTTACTTTTGACTGCAATATGGGACCTTCAAGTTCACGGACGTAAACAATACATATCCCATAAAAATATTGCAATATCACAAACCATTAAAATACTCCAATAAACATCATCCTCCAAATATTTTTAGAATTTAATAACCAATAAACCTAAAAAATAACATAAGAATATGAAAACAAAGATAGTTATGTGTAGTCACAATCATTGCTATTCAAAGCACTAGTTATTCTTCCAACTAATCCAAAAAGAAGACATCCTAGGCATATAAACCAAAACAAATACGATCAAACTAAATCTTGTCTGCAACCAGGGATTGAACATGAAAGAGTTCTTCAGTTGCCCTCCTTAGTTCGCCTTTTAGGTAATCAAGGTTCCGTGTTGCGATAACAAGTTGTTCGCGTACGACCTTAAAGTCTTCAAGAAGATTTCCTACCAGTTGTGAAGAAATCTGAACTGGCAGTTTGTCTTCGTTTTCATGATCAAGAGCATGAAAGCACGAGATATTAATAGGACAAAGCTCAACATCATCAAACTTGTTGCTTCCCTCCACTGTGTACTGAAAAGACTTTAGAAAATATTTTTGCACTTCTGGAACACATTATAAAAATAAGGGATTCCATCAAACCCTAGGAAACAAGACGTTCGTGAGGGTTGGTGTGTGTACTAGAGAGACGGGCCTATGAAAGACCAAAGAAGCCCAAAGAGAAAGAGAAATAGATGTTAAGGAGAAAACGGAATAAGTAACATCGAATGCAGTACAATCCTGACAGTTTTTCTCAAGATGAAAATCTTGAGAATCATGAGCATCCCTTTTTAACAAATCATCATAAAAAAAAGGATGCAATCATGAACATGTCAGGGCGTAATAAGATGAGCATGTTGCTCATCATTGTTCACTTCTTCTTTTTCCTTTTTATCGGTATTTATCAAACTACCTGGTTTATTTGAAGAAGCATTATCAAGAGAAGACTTACAAGTACCTGGGTTAACAGCATTCCATGTTTTCTTGATATTCCGTCTTAGTTTGTTTATGTGAATCTTCAGATCAGAGACTCGCTTGTTAACATGTAAGAAGTCTGAATTGGAAGTCTTGGATTCACAGTCCTTTTTGAGAGAATTAGAGGAACCTGACCTTTTCTTCCTTCTGTTCCTTTTTCTCTTTTCAGACTGATTTAACAGATCCGTTAGACTTTTGCCATTATTTTTTCTTCCTTTGTAGAAATCCTTCGAAGGAACATGGCAAGGATCAACTTTATCACACTTCATCCCTTGATAGAGAAAGTCCTTGATTCTTCCAATCTATGATACAGGTTTAACAACTTCTTTAGACATCCATGTAAGAATGTTACGAAGTTTTTCATTCCTTTTCCGAAGACGACACCTTTGCTCAGAGTGTCCTTTGTTCCCGCAGAAATAGCAGTGAAAGGATTTATATTCAGTGGTTCTCTTACTAGCAGACTTTGTTGGAGTAGAATCCTTGTTCTTGCGAGCTGACACAGGTATTTCACATGAAGAATTATTAACGGCTCTAACAAAGTTGATCTTACCTGTGCTTGGAATGTCTATACCTTTATATCCCAGACCACGTGTATCACGATGTTCTTTACATACTCCAAGCATAGATGATAGATTTGTAGAGCTAGTGTTGAATCTCTTCAGATTTTCCTCCAGAGATTTTACCTTCTCAAGCGCAGCCGCAAGTTCAGTTTTCAAGGATTTTTCTTTGGTAAGAAACTGACGTTCTTTGTCCTTGAACCATAAAACGCTGAGATTCATATCTTGCTTCAGTTTCGTCAAGCCTTTCTTTTAACACACCGAGGTTACGAATAAGATTATCGCATTCAGTTTTTTTTGAGCGAACCTCTTCTTCATGATCTTTAACGGTAGATTGTAATAGTTTGTATCCACCATCATAACCCTTGAAGAGTTTTCTCAATTTTATGTTTTCTTGACAGAGAGGACCCATGAATTTTCTCAGGGAAGCAGTTGTCTTTGTTTCTTTTAATTCACGATTAAACAACATGATGTATTGAGAAACTTCCTCATCAACGCTCTGTTCTTCTTCTGAATCGCTGTCATCTGAAAGATCATCCAACTGTTTATCAAGAGATTTTTTCCAGTTGAATGCAGATTCGGCAGAAGGAGACGAGGAGGAGTTTTTCTCAAAGGTTTCAGATCTCTGAAGCTTATCTGAATAACCCTGAACTGATGTTGCGTTATCAGAGATAGTACTCTTGTCCATAGAGTCAGATCGCTACAAACACAGACTGATGAGGTCTTAAACGTGTTTGCCTGCTCTGATGCCAATTGAAAAAGCGGGGGTCTAACAACACCAACCAATATTTCACTTAGCAATCTGTATGGACTATCTCCGAAATACTTTGATAGAGAATCAACTAGGCAGTCAGACTCAATCCAGAAATTTTGTTAACGAGGAAACAATGCAGAAAAACTCCGGGACCTAGTCCAGATTGAATACACACTGTATTAAGCCGCTACATACACTAGCCTACTGCAAACTAACTTTGGACTGGACTATAGTTGAACCCCAATCAGTCTCCCACCGATCCAAGGTACAGTTGTACTCCTACGCCTCTGATCCCAGCAGGATACTGCGCACTTGATTCCCTTAGCTGATCTCACCCACAACCAAGAGTTGCTGCAACCCAAAATCACATACTTGATAATAAACAGATCTGTCGCACACAAAAAAGTCTATCAAAGAATAAATCTGTCTCCCACAGATAGACCCTAGGTTTTGTTCCGTCTTTTGATATAAAATCAAGGTGAACAGGAACTAATTGATAATCCGGTCTTATATTCCCGAAGAACATCCTAGATTAATCAATCACCTCTATACAATCCTTCCTGAATACACAAGCGGATTGTCGAGGAATCACAAACAGTGAGACGAATATGTTTGTGACTTCTTTATCTTGCCTATCAAAGAACTCTCACGATCTTAAGCCAATCAATCGATTGTACTCGTACGATAGAAGATGCAAGATCAGATCACACAACTACGATAAAGTAGTATCGGTATGGCTTCACAATACCAATGAAGTCTTTAAGTCATTAACCTGATTTTAGAGAAGAAAATCAAAGGTTAATGGAGATCGACTCTAGCGGGCACACTAGTAGCACACAGACATGTGGGGATTAGTTTTGCACAATGCTAGATGTCTCCTTTATATAGCCTTCAAATCAGGGTTTTGCCTTAGTTACAAAACAATCCTTATTCACCTTTAGATGAAAACCTGATTTAGATTCAAGCTAATATTTTTCAACCGTTAGATCGAAAACTTAGCTTGTCACACATACTTGGGTAGGCGTTTACTGGGTTCGTGAAAACCATGCCCAAACGTGTACGTGTATGTTGGTTCAACATAGTAACCCCAAAAGTTAACCATATGAGCATTTCATATTAACCTTGTTCTTCTTCACCATAACTAGTTCAATTGACTCAAATGAACTAGTTAAAGAGTTGTTCAATTGCTATGAGATCTTATGTAACTACACAAGACACAATTGAAACAAAGATGATTCGATTCGATTGAATCGGCTCATGAACATTATAGCCACGGTTTGCATAAAGCATTCCTTAGTAATTTAATGTTTCATGTTCAGAGCACATCTTTAGATCATAACCTCTTAAGTTCACAATCAAGTTCGCGGACTTAAGTTAACCGGTTGAGTTTTCCAAACTCAACAGAAATTCTCGGAAAGAGAACTTCCGCCAGTTCACGGACATAGCACACAAACGAGTTTTGGAAAATCCATCAGAAATTCTCGGTCGAGAACTTCCGAAAGTTCGCGGACTGAGTCTCCGGACTGGGTTCGCGGACTTGGCAAGCCAATTCCACAATCCTCCCGATTTCTCTTGATCAACAAAGTTCGAAAACTTCGGTTCAAGGAATACATGGTTATGTAATCTAAACTCTCATTTCAATCATTGAGACATTCTCAGAGGACGCTATGTATCCGTTATTCACAGACCAATTCACGTCAGAGCAATTCTCAAAGTGATTGAAACTTTTCATGACTTTCGTCACTAGGTGAAGATAAACTTGATCAAAGCGAAACGCTTTACCAACACACAATTTCGAGATAAAAGATAAGCAATGAATGCTCAGCTCGAAATGTCAAATGTATATGATCTAGTCTGTGTAGCATACGACTTTTTTCTCATAAGAAGTAGGAGATAGAAGAGATAGACTTTTAAGTGATAGTTAAGTTCAAGTCTCCACATACCTTTTTGTTGATGAAGTTCCACGGTTCCTTGTATAGATCTTCGTCGTTGTATGATGAATCTCCATGAAGTTCTTGAGCTCAACTACACTTTTCTATCCTAGTCCGAGACTTAGCTATGTAGGCTAGAAATCAAGACTTATAGTTTTGATCACTAACATTGACAAACATGCTTGAGATAGCAACGCATGCGAGGTTGACCGAGCTATGCTCTAACAGTAGGGATACTGAGGAAACTAAGTAGCTAGAGGTAGTCTACTTGGTCTCAACTATATGAAGTTGGTATTAGATTTTGTATAGCGTCTTAATTCTAAGAGTATTCAAAACTGCACTAGGTCCCGGGTTTTTTTTTGCATTTGCGGTTTCCTCCTTAATAAAATCTTGATGTGTCATATACTTTGTTTTCCGCATTATAATTGTTAGTATAATTAAGTAAATTACACATGTATGTTAACTCCATAACACTTGATATTGATCCTATAGAGTATCGGTTTAATATCGTACCTATTATTAAGTGAACATTTTGTTGTCGTATCGTCTCAATCTTGAATCCATTGTCAATCACACAAGTGATCTTCTTGTTGTATTGTCTCGATCTCGTATCCATAGACGATCACACGAAGTGTGTTCCGAATTTGTTGTATTGTCTCGACTGTCCATAGACGATCATACTTGGTAAAAGACTTATAGGTTGATATTAAAAAGATTGTGGTGTATTTGGGTACCCTCGTCTTTTCAAAATTAGTATCCTCACATTTAAATATGTGTCATTTCGATGCGAATATTGGTGATAGAGATAGTATTATGATTACTTGTGTATAGGTGTTATAGAGGTTGATGAAAGAATTTTCTAAATGGTCTCATATTTCTTTGGTTAGCTCGGCAAGTTAATAAGCCATGTCTACTAAACAAGGATTTAAACTGTATGTTGGATCCTGCGGAGAAGCAAGGTTCAAACAAGTCAAACTCAAGTAGAAAATCTTTATTTCTATAAATTTTTGATTCACTTGGCTTACAAGATGCAGAATATGAATGTGCGCCTTTTACCTGGTCCAACAATCGAAAAGGTGAAGCTAACATTTGCTAAAGAATAGACAAGAAGCTAATCACCTATTAATGCATCCAGACCTTTCCAGACTCGAAGATATGACACTTACCTAGGGTATGATCAGAACATACCCCATTACTTTTTGATTCTAACCCAGAAATAAAAATTTACGAAAACCCTTCAGATGCGTTAGATCTTGGATATCCCACACTAATTTATCCATTATTATAGCTTCGTCCTGGAAACTTCACTCTATAAACTATTTGGAACGAAACCTCTCACCGAATCTTCAGCTACTCTCTTCTGATCTAGCTAAATAGAACATCGAAGTTTTCAGTAATGTCCATAAAAACATAAAAAATCTAAATAATAAAATAGAAAATCATCGTAAGCCAAGAAACTTTCCCTCTAATTTTGTATAAACTAAATAATCTTCAGTCGGAATTGGGAACATGGTACAAAATCAGAAATGATTTCTATTACCAACTTTTTTGGGAAAAAATCTTCATGAATATGATCAGAATACTGAATATTATGCAGCAACCTTCTAATAGGAAAAGAATCAATACAATTCATTCTCTTCGGGAATCCTCAGAGTTTTAGCTATCAGATAGAGATCAAATAAATTCCCTTCTTATCAACCATTTCTCCCAGATAGGCACATCCCAGAATAGTGAAAACAATGTTGACTTATCTGGAATAATAGAGCTTTACATTTTGGAAGTATAAAATATTTTACTCATTGAAATTTTTTTCAAAGAAAAAACCTGGAATACCCTTTCTAACATGAATCCTTAGGGAGCATCTGGCCCAGATGGTTTTCAACCGGGTTTATTTAAAGCTAATTAAAATATCATGAGACCAGATATAATCTGGTCAATTCAGGATTTGTCATAACGGGCATTCTAAATATTGGTTCAATTATTCTTTTTTAACTCTTATCCCGAGAATCGCTACTCCACAAACCCCGGGTGATTTCCGACCCATTAGCTTGAGCAATAAAATTTACAAACTCATTTCAAAAATTCTTGCAAATAGGTTAAACCTTTTCTAAATAAGATAGCAACCCTGAATCAATCTGCTTTCCTTCCTGAAAGGAAGATCACAAATAATATAATTATAACCCATGAGCTTCTCCATTCGATGAAAATATCAAAAGTTAAAAGAAGGTTTCCTTGCCCTAAAATTAGACCTTGTTAAAGCTTTTGATATAGTAGAGTGGCCATTTGTAAAACAAGCTCCACTTTCATTTGGGTTTAATAATGCATGCATATCTAATAATGCAATGTGATGCATATCTATTATTTATTTCTCAATTCTTCTAAAAGGTTCACAGGGGACCCGAATTCAATACTTCGAGAGGAATTCTCCAAGGGGAGACTTTCCCCCTATTTATTCCTAATTAATCTGCATGTGATAAATACTTTATTTACATGTTTTGAGTGTCAATTCCATACTTGTTTTAGCTACATTTCTTGCATATTACCTTGTATTATGACTGTTTTCTAGTTTATGTATTTTGTTAGGTAAATCATCCAAAAAGAATGAAAACATCTAAAAAGGAGCTAAGAAGTGAAGTACTCTAGCTATCCAAGTGTCTAAAGCTAAAAAAAGAGTTCACTGCTACATGAAATGGACAAAAAAGTCAGGCTCTACAAAAGGAGAAGGGCCAAGAAGAAATTAAAATATTTAAAATCAATAAGTGTAAAACTCTATCTTGAAGAGATTTTAAATATCAAGGCAACGCAAAAAGAACGAGGTCATTCTGAGTTCGGACGAAGAAGTTATGAGCAAAATAGTGAAACCAAATTGGATTTGGTTTCTGTTGGGCCTTATTAGGCCTGCGCGAAAAAAAAAGGGATGCGTTTTGGGCTTTCTATCAACGTGCAAATTAGAGTATTTGGTGTATTTTGAGGAGGTTAAGTATCCTAATTGGATAAGGATCAAGAAGAGGTGGAAATACTTGATGGTTACTAGGTTTCCTAGTTGGATAGACATCAAGAGGAGGTTACAAAATCATATATAAAGGGGAGCCTAAATACAACTTTCACATTAAATTTTCTCTACAACTTATTCTCTTCTTCTCTCTAACTACTATGAGTAGCTAATCTTTTCTTTGATTATCGACGATTTCAAAGTCCTGAATAATGAAACCTTAATAATTTCTACAAGTTTATTTATTTTAATTTTCTTTTCGATTGTTTCTATTAATTTTAGAATCTAAGAATTATTATCGGGTTATTTAATTGGTATCAACCTATTGATTATCCTTTTACTAGTTTTGAGTCGTGTGATAGGTATAGTTGTCATTCAGTTCTTTACAAAACTAGTACATTGCAAAATCTAACAGGGGGATTCTGCTAAGTGCTTGTGTATAGAGATGATACTAGTAAACAAACCGAGCTGATGCATCTGATGCTAGGATCAACCTAATTCACAACACGTAAAGCATCCGACTAATTTACATCACGAATGCGTTATTTCTTGGTGAGTTAGTTGGATAAAATCTGGTAGTCGAGCGCTTCCGTATCCAGTAACAACGGGAATCCCGGGGATAACAGAGCTTATTGCTATTCTACGATTGGTGACAATAGAAATTTAACAAAAAAATAAACGAGTAAGTTTATTTTCATTGACGGCGAAAGATTCATTAATCGTCTTTCTTCTCATTGCTTTAATTCATTACTTATTATTACTTACTTCGTTCAAAACCTAAAGACCCACATTTTGGTTACTTTGTAACAACTAGAAACTCCCTGCTCTTTCGTGGGAACGAACTTCTTACCATTTTATTGCCAGTTAATTGTGTGGAAAGAAGCGGATTAATTTGTTGTGTAAACGACGCGCATCAACATGAAAATTTTGTCCAAACTCCTAAACAAGGCTATTCGGGGCTTAAAATTAATAAAGTGGATCCAAATATTTCTCATATTTTATTCGATGATGATTTCTTCCAATTTACTAGAGCGGACTTTGGGGAGCCTAAGAATCTGCATGACATTCTATCTAAATTTAGGGAATTCACGGGACAAATGGGGGGAAATCCGGAATTTATTTTAGTTCCCAGATTCATTCGAAACATGGAAATATAATTGCAAAAATCTAAAAGTCTCATTAGTGACAAAAAAAAAAATAGATATCTTGGCACCCCCTTATTCTTTGACAAAAACAGAAAAGAAAATTTTCGAACCTCTCCTTCAGAAATTTTACTCTACCCTGCAAGGTTGGAAATCGAAGCTTCTTTCTCGGTCAGGTCGTATTATCCTTATTCAGTCAATTCTCCACTCTTTCCCAACCTATAAAATGCAATGTATTTCCCACCCCAAAAACACTTTATATAAAATTGATCGTATTCGAAGGGATTTTGGTGGAATAAAGATGACTCAAAAGGCAAAAGGGGATATATTAAAGATCGGTCAAAAATACGCAAGCCTAGATCTAAAGGAGAATTGGGAATTGAAAATTAAATATAACCCTTCTAACAAAATTTACAAGTAGATTCGTCACGGAAAAAGACCGGTTATGGGATAAACTGTTAGAGGCTAAATATTTCCAAAACTCAAATCCTTTCAATTCAACTCGATACTCAAACTTATCTTGGATTTGGACCAGTATCCAAAAAGGCCTAATCTAATAAAAGATAACTTTGTGTGGAAAGTAAAAAGTGGTGCTTCTACAAAAACATGGGAAGATAAATGGGTACCCAACTCAGATATAATACCTAGGCCTTTAGAAGTAGGAGAACCAATACCGAAATTGGTTCAAGAGTTGATATCTCCAGTTAGAATGTGAGATAATTCTAAGATTGATATTCTCTCCGACCTGGAAACTAAGGAGAAAATCTTAGCAATAGCTCCACAAAATAAAAGGTGCAGATAAAATAGATGGAACATCATCCTTCGGGTATGTTCTAGGTGAAATAATATTTATAATTATTCGGTAAATCAAGGACAGGAAAAAGAAGAGGACATATATTCCCAGTAAAAATATTTGGAAATTGCCGGTCATTTTGAGAATCAGAATTTCATGTGGAAATTAGTATAAAAAACTTTCCTTACCTTGAGCAGATTAGCAGCTCATTTATCAGAAATCTCATGGAAGCATCCAATATGTAATTCATAAGCACGTGAAATAGAGTAACACCTCTTTCGTCAATGTCCTTTTGTGAGAACAATTTGGTTTGCCTTCTCTCCGGATTCGGTTAATTACCAATTTTCATCAGATTCTCTCAGTAGATATGTCAAAGATTGGATTTCCTCTAATGAGTATTTGCATACTTTGAGTAAAATTGCAACCATACTTTGGTTTATATAGAAATACAGGGTGCTCGATAATCTTTGAAAATATAACCCCAGACTGGACAGTTTTAGTTGATCAGATTAGGAATTTTTTCCAATCTATCCCACATAGTGAGCAACTTCCAAATTCCCAACAGAACCTAAAAATACCCGATTTATTCTACTCAACGATAAAATCAGGTTGGATACATTTTGTAGATGCTTCATTCAAAGAAGAAGATATATCCATGGGATATGCTTTTATTCTTTATTCATGGGACCAAGAATCTTTCATCCACATAGCGGCAGGTTCGGACATGGCAACATCGAAGCCACAGGAAAAAGCAAAAACTTTACTTAATGCAGGTAAATGGATAACAGATTATATCTAGTGTGTCCATAGTTACAAATCACAAACAACTAGCGGATATAATCAATAAAGGAAATATGGAAAATCCCGTGGAAGACAGAAAACACAATTAAAGAGGCAATGACGACTTTAGAAAAACTCCCTCGGGCACGGATTCAATATATAAACTGGAAACATAATACAACATCAGACTCCATGGAAAATGGGGCGAGAATCAAAAATCTCTACCATACGTCGACACATTTGAATCAGAGAGTCCAAATATTTAGTATTTTATTGACTAATAATACTAACCTTTCCATCAAAAAAGAGAGAGAAAGAAAAAAAAGAAATGAAGCTTAAATTTTTGGAGCATTTGGAAAGGAAATGCTTCTACGCATGGGTAACAAACAAATTTTCATAACACGATTCCTTAAAGGAGACAAATAAAATAGATGGTCCAGTTTGTTCAATATACAAAAATATGTTTAAAACCAAAGCCTCGTGCCATCGAGCCCATGTTTTCATGGCTTTTAATGGATTTCAGGACAGACTAAAATTCAAAGTAGAACGAATATTCATATTTTCATGGATTTTAACTTTTAAGTAGTATTTTTATGCGAACAGACTTACATTCAAATCATAACCAATGATCATATTATCATGGATTTAGTGATTTCTTGATACTAAATTTTCCTTCCCTTAAACTCGGATCTCAATCAGATTGCCAATAAACTTCAGGATCTCAAATTCAACCAGACTGCCAATGAACTTCAGGATTTCAAATTCAACCAGAATGCCAATGATTTATCTGAACGATTCAACGGACGTCTAACTGGGCCACTTCGATCCCAATCTACTGTTTCAACTTTAACCACCTTTGATCGCAGGTGTTTATCTAAAAGACTTTGATATTGCGTAAGAAAATTCCATGGCTTATTATTCTCCACCTAAACCTCAGGTTATTCCATATTGCAGTAATCCTTATGGCTTGGTCTAGCTAATTTTCATGGCTTATCAGTTGTCAAAGTAAATCAAGTGATATGCTAAAGAACCACTTTACATTTGAACCTAGACTTTTTACCTGAATGACCAACGTATCCAATGACATAAAAGTATTCACTAACCTTGATCTTAGTAAAATTGCTAAAGTAGGTATTAGTGCCAGTAAGGAGATGTCAATCCATATAAAACAAAATAATTTTGGCTACTGCATTTCTAGTTTGTTATTTTAATGACTGATCCTCCACCAATATTGTCTCCACTTAGCCACTACGGTCATCTGGAAGTATGGGTATTCAACGGGCACCGCCACAGTCATACGATAGCAACTTCCCTGGAGGTCACCCATCCCTGGATTACTACCGCCCGACCACACTTAACTGTAAAGCATTCTGCCAGCTCTGGAGCCAATTGTGCTGAAAAGGACTCGGTATTACGAAGGGACAAACTATTACCTATATCCTATTCGGTGAACCCTAAATGCCGAATTGGGGTATTACAGGTATCTCCTGCTAGTAATGGTATTTCTTTTTGAAATCGTGGAATAAACATCCCTCAAAATTTAAAAATAAAATCCTAAAAATTAAATGAGAATCTTATAACAAAAAAAACTAAATAACAATCTTAGGCTAACTATTCCGACATAATTTTTATTTTTTTTGATAGAGGAAAATGATATTGAACTAGAGACTAAAGATTATATAAATTTCTTTCTGGTTATTGTATAGTCTATAAAAATAAAGCGCGCTTGCCACCATTGAGATTAATCGCTGAAAACTGATAATTTAAAATTTAAATAACATTTGAGAAATTTCAACAATAACGCTACACATACCTCCCAAGGTAACAATACAAAATCGTCCATCTACATGAGGTGAACTCCACCCCGTGGATTATCAGGGATATATTTGGGCTCAACCATGTGAAGAGAAATTAGGAGACAGTTTTTGTATAATTTTTGAACGGTATGTTAAGAGGTTTTGTTTAAATTATCATATATAAAGGCAAGTGTCTCGGAATGCGCTTGTTTCTGGTTGGAACGTGTAACACCATTAAAAGAATATGTTACCCATTTGATCCTCCCTTATTAGTTATCATGAATTAGTATACCAAAATTTAGCGTGAATTTTTATATAGGATCCATTAATTCTTGTTAAACATAATTGATTCAATAAATAACTTATTCTGAATTTATAGGTGCATTAATTTTTGCATATCTTAATTGGATTTGATAAATAAAACTTCTTAAATCTTTACAAAATATCAACGGTATTTATGTATTTCAATGATGAACTTTAATGTGTCAACGGTCAGTGCACCATACCTTTCGTACATGTTTGTCGCGTGTGGTCATACTTTAACGTTACAAACGACAAATTACATAATGTTTAACACTGGAAATTCTAATTTTAGGCTTTAAAAAAGTTTTTTTTTCATCTATAAATTGAGCATATATTAGTTTTGACATTGTATCCTAAGAGTTAGATGTTCGGTTCGTCAACATTCTATTTTAGCATTAGGGGTTTAAGTTTGTGATGCTCATACTTTTCACCTTTCTTTCTTAGTTACCGGCCACCATGAACACATACATATCTCCATGCTCTGCATATGCTTATAAAAACTTCAAATTTATGAGATCAGTAGACACTTATCGGTGTGTTGCGACTTTCATAATGACTAAGAAACTATTAATGTTGGCTAGTAAGTATTCAAAATATGATCTTAAGGTCATAGGCTTGATCCTACTTTATACACATAAAAAATCCTCGGCCTTTTCATGTTTGAATCATTAACCCTCGTATTTATAGATATATTAGTGGTGCAAAACCCTCGAGGAATCACCTCTAAAGATGAGTTTGCGATTTTGAACCAGTAATTCTTAGTCTTCAAGGTATGCATATCTCTTTCTAATGTCGCTTCACTATATCTATTTTTGTAGCGTGACGAAGGTTGTGCAAAAAGTGTTAGTGTTATATTTTTGGATAGGCCATCTTAGACATTTTCATAAGTATGCATTTATTGTAGCAGAACTCTGTCGATTTGGTGCGTGTGTTTGCAGGCAGAGCAGGTTTCAACAGTAAGAGGTACTGTTGAACCAAAAAAATTAATTTTTGTTATGAGTGTCCTGTTTTAGCCAAGTGTTCTCACGCAAAGAAATTTTGAATGGAGTTCTAAGCGAGGGGATGTTATCCCGAAAGGTGGAGAGCAGAAGAAAAGAAAAGAAAGGAGGAGGAGGAGGGGGGAGGAGGAGGAGGACAAAATAACAAAAAAAAAAAGGCACGGGAGACGATAGAGGAAAAAATCTATGAGTTTTATTGAAGGATGAGGAGACTCTCCTAGTGGTAACTAGTGCCAAATTGAGAAGGAAAACTAGGTGGTATAGACGATAAGTGAAGGAAAATCGAGAGTTTATGTTATTATTGTTGCCTGATGATGTGGGTGCAAGAGCCAAAGAACCCTCAATCCATGTTATTTATTCATAAAGAAATGAAGAAAAGAGTTTATCTGATCCATTAAATCGTACAACGAACTGCAAAACTTCCCAGAGTTGTACTCCTCCCTTTTCTCCTCCCCACTCTCCTCCCGGATGAGTTGTCATTACATGTGGCAGTGAACCAAACAAATGCAGTGAAACACGTCATACTTAAAATTTAGAAACAAAAATTTAGACTAAAACTCTAAAGTCACGTGAAGATTTTCTTTCTCTTATTCTTTTTCCTCTTATCTTCTGATATTCCTATCTGCTACTGGTTAAATTCTCCAAGGGAAGAAATTCAAAATCTGGTTGATGAGAATCTTGATCTTATTGTAAATTGAAGAATCTTAATTTGTCTGCATAAACCTCAAAACTCTACTTTATCTCAGGGGAAAAAAAGAGTGTAGATCTTAACATCAAAATTGATATATTCATTAGGATATTTTTTTTAATCGAAGGTCTATTTTACTGATATGGTTAGAGAAGGTTCTGGAGTTGATTTGAACAACACAACAGTATAACAAGTATAATACAAATACATTTGATGTTGAAAATTGATAATCAAGATCATGGATAGGCTTAATAGTTAATAAGATGTGATCATATTTTGGTAATTTGGTTCATTAGTTCTTAATAATATTGCTTCCTAAACATTTGGTGATGTGGGATTCGATCAATTATTTGATTTTGGTGTTGGATCTTGTTTTACGCTTCCATTTTGACTGAAATTTTATATCTCTAATTGGATTGAAAGATGAATCATAGAGCATAAAAGTAGGCAGATGATTAAAATCACGAAGTTTAAAAATGAGACTATGAATTTAAATACATCTGTAATATATATTTTTGGTCGATTCTCTGTTGTGGTGGAGAATTTTATCACCATTATTAACCATCCAAGACGATGAAGTAAAAGAAAGAATTAGAGAAAGGAGAGAGTCTGAGTCAGGGAGGAACGCCACACGTCACAGAAATGTCAGTAGAATTTTGTCCAAGTCAGCACGTCACATCAGATAGGGAGCAGAATGTCAGTATAATTTTGTCCAAGTCAGCACGCCACATCAGATAGGGAGCAGACCAGGGAGGAGTATGGCGAGGAGAATAACATTTCCGATATACATGGTATCTAATTTAATAATACATATAATGAATTGTAGAATATTATCTATAAACATTTATAAACATGAATTTTTTTCCTCGAAAAAAGTCCTTCAGTTACATTGTTATCGCCTTACTTTTTTGGGACTCCTTAATTGAACAATGTCTAATAAATGTCACATTATAAACGGATAAGTGTATTTCGACAATTCGGTATCTAATTTAATAATGGGTGGAATAAATTGCTGAATATTATCTATGAACATTTGTAACCTCGCGTTTCTAGGGGCCACCCGAAAAGATTTAGGGGCCATCAATTTATACCCAGCTAAAGACTCTAGTTAAGGGGTATCCTATATGATATTGAAGTTACATAAATGCCCTTCTGGTAAAACTGTATAAAAACCAAATCAAAAAATTCTACTCATTTCAACTGTATAAGAACGCGTACCCGGCAATGTAGTCGGTGGTGGCGATTCCGATAGTCAAACACTTCGTCAACTTCAAATGGCCCCAATTAGGTAAGAATCTATCATTTTTGGGGTTTATTTCACTTTAATTCGTCGAATCGAGAAAAAAAAATTCTAGGGTTATCGGTTATTTATCCAGATTCGGGCGATATTCATGCTTATTTACTTCCGAATGTAGTCGTGTTCTTCATTTCTCAAGAACATCGACAGTATTCGGGAGAAAGATTTCATTCACAAATGCCATTACGATTCTTCTACCTTTAACCGACTCGTCGCAAGACGTTCTTGTGGGTGCAAACGTCATGCTAAGTCCATACATAGGAGGAACAAAGAAATGTACCACGCAATTCAAAAAGTCCGCTAGGAGATATCCAAATTTAGGCATTGTCAACCAATACTTGGATCCGATTGTCTTCAATCCCTTTCGACACTTCACACGCGCAACTAAGTCTTTGAACTCTTGTTCTTTGTCGTATCTATCTCCTCGCCTCATCATCTCCATATAAAAACCCTTGTCCTTCACTAGTTGTACCGCCATCTTATTTCTTAAATATTGGCATTGGGTGACATCTTCGATATCCGCCTCTCTAAAGTAACCCATTTGTTCCGTAGAAACGTGAAACCCACAATTTCCATCCCCATCAACCTCGTCGGTCGACAAAACAAATGGAATGATAAGTGGAGGCAGTTGTTCCAAATACTCTTTGTATATTGTATATGTGGATCGATTTGGTCTTCCATTAAGATCTCTAAGGCAACGAAGAGTACCTTTGTCCTCTTTTATAGTAAGAATTTCCATTGGTTGGGTTTGTTGCGAGGCGTTCATTTGATCAACAACTTCTTCAACAACATTGGGTTGACTTACTTGTCGGGTGGTTGGTCCACTTTGATCATTTCTTGGACGACCTCTTTTCTTAGGTTCCGGCTCATCTTCAAATTCGGCTTCCGAACGCTCGTGCCTAGACAATATTCTTTTATTAGACAAATACTCCTTCAACTCTTTTCTTTGGATGGTCCTCGACACTTCGGTGTTCGGCCTACCGGTGTTCTTTTGCTTAATAGATTCATCAACCTCCCTTAACTCTACATAACTACCGAATGTAGATATTTTTGGAAAACCAGTTTGGGGTTTTTTCTCATCTTCGGCAGTAAACTAGTATCTTGGAACTACCGAATATACATATTTGGTACTCAGTGTGTTATATTCGTAGGTTTATTCTACAAATTATCTACCGAATCTGGGTAGTTCATCGCATTCAATGCATGCAATAATCGGTTTTTCTTGTTTACAAAAGCACACAAACGTATGCAAATCGAGTATTTGAGTTTCTTAACACAATACCTGTGTTTTACATGCATCGTTAGCTTCAATATCGGGCGATTCTCCATTTTCTTCCATGAAAGGGTCGTCTATGTTTTCCTCTCCACAAAAGTTTGGATCATTCAACATATACCCCAAATCGTCTTCTCTAAACGGTCGTGAACCCTCAACATTTTGTTCTTCGTCATGATTCTCACCTTCTTCTTCATATCCATCCATTTTTGTAGTGATAAAATGGGTTTTCTCTTTTTTTCCTTCACCTTCTTCTCTATAACTCTAACAACTCAAAAATGAAAAAGAAATGGAAAAAATGAAACACAAATCATTCTAATACTGCACCGACTACAATCGGAAGTATGGGAAATATTTTGGCTTCCGATTGCAATCGGAGGATAACAATGTTATCATATCCTCCGAATATATAAGGGCAATTTCGCCATTACGAATTACGCGAGATAAGGGCTGGCTACATTTTCCTTTTGGGTGACCTTTTTTGTTTTATTGTTGGCCCCTAAATCCTTTCGAGTGGCCCCTAAAAATGCGAGGATTTGTAAACATGAATTTTTTTTTCCTCGAAAAAAATCTCTCAGTTATACAAAGCAATTGTTATCACCTTACTTTTATGGGACTACTTAACTGAACAATGTCTAATAAATGTTACAATATAAATGGATAAGTGTATTTCGACAATTCGGCATTTTGAAAGAAAATGTTGTTTAGAAATATTGTCTGAGCTGTCAAAACGACCACAATCGCCATTGTAAGAGGACGTCTAAAGAGGAAATCGACTATAAATTATTATTATTTTTATTTATTTATTTTTGAGGATCATGACATCATTTATCAAATTTGAAAGATGAAATATGCAAAAATGGAGTTTAAATTTGGAGCATTTGGAAAAGAAATCATTATTTGCATAGGGTAACAAGCAAAGCTTGATGATACGAGTCCTAAAATAGACGATCCTGACTGTCCATTACACGAGAGATGTTTAAGGTGGATAACTTTAGAAAAGTCTTGCATAACCGACTACCTTCTTATTCTAGCCTTTTAATAGTTGCTTGTGCACTATAAATTGTGCTTAATGAAGAAACTTTCATCTCATCCTTTGCCTTGGAGGAGCATTTGACTTGGTGTGGTGCGTGTTTTGGTCAATCTCTTTACTTCCTCGAGCTCATGAGGTTTTAGCTTTGCAACTATGGAATGGCCAATAACAGTGTCCGGATTCGGAGGGTTATGGCGACTGAACCACACTTTACATTTCCATTCATTTCCTCTCAAATTGAATACATGCCTAAAGGGGCATCCATCCTTCCTCGTATTAGTCTTGTATACCCTATTAGTCTTCTTTGGATACACATAATCCTTTCTCTTGTGGCTGTTTTTGGCGTATGACACACCTCTCTCGCAAACCATCTCAAATCGAGTCGGCGAATCTTGAGTGTTCCTCACTAGCATACACTTATTCCTAAAACCCGTGTCCACAACCCATTTAATTGCCTCGTCTTTACTTGTTAATGCCAACATAAGGACAAGCACAAGAGATTATATGCAATCCCAATGTAAAGTTCAAAATAAATAATAACACAAATTTAGTTAATTGTTTGGTAACTTACTGAATCATTTGTATAGTACTCTGATGTATCTGGACCTAACGGTTTTGCAGGTGTTGGCTCATCGTATAGTACAATCTAAGAAACGAAGCAAAGAAAAGTTAGTTTAAATGCATTACAAGCCGGCGTAGATAAAGCAAAGACATCTATGCCTATATAACACTGTCGGTATTGTCGGTCATAAACAAACCACGCTGGTGATAAATTGCCGGCATGCTCGATAAAAACCCAGCAATGTCGACATCTACGAAAACTAAGTTAAAAAAAACAACTTAAATTTCTGGCCAAGTTGAAATATGTGTCTGTGTAGTAGGTTGACCAGCTTACAATGCCGGTAGAGATAGTGCCGACATGCTCGATAAATAGCTTTTAATGCCGCATTATACTTTTGGAGTACCTATCCTTCTGTTTATTTTATGACAACCGGTGGCATTGATGACTTAGTAGAAGTCCATGCCGACAATATATTTACAAGAATATTTTGTGGTAGGTGAAAAGTAACTTAAGTGTCGGCATGATTGTTTTTATATATACAATGCCGACTAAACATTTATATTTAGGGGATAGTCTTTGTCTGTATAGTGAAAGTATGAAAGTCATGCCGAATGGTTCGGTACCGGCATGGCATTCATGCTTTAGCCATGCTGATAGTAAAATTTCCAGATGTAAAAATGGTGAATTCAAAAAAGTAAAAGATACAAATTTCAATTAATTAATACCTATACCCGAGTATTTGAAGTACGTGTATGTGCTTGTTTACTTTCCTAGATTGGTTCTTCACCTAAACCTCTTGACTTACAGGTGTTCCATCAACAAAATGTTGTGATTATCAATCGTTATCATTAACTTATTTAACATAAACCCTTATCCTTGATGACCCGAAGATTCAACATCTCTTTGTTCACTAGCATTACTCATTTTCACCCAACCTGTTTTTCCTTAAAACTTCCCTTTTACTTTCTAATCAAAGATCTTAAAACTTATACTAACAACCATTAACCAACTAATCTTCACTTAACTAATTATTTAGTTATGGGGTAAATTAAAGTTTTCGTCTTTCAACTATATATACATTGTACAGGCTGCAGAATATCTGAACAGCCCCGTGTTTCTGTAAATCCCATACTTTGCACATCCTTGTTCCTTAGTTAAGAGACATAGCGAATAATTCAACATTATTTATTCAATCACCCCATATTAGTTGAAATATGCCCCTGCTAGCAGACCAGCTGATCAGGTTGTTACTCTGCCGCTTCAGCATCTCCTCTTGGGCCTGAACATTACCCTCCTTGAACAATAATATACGAAAGACAAGTTAGAAAGATAGTTGCTACGGTTACATTACAAAATAAGATAAATAAAAATCATTCAAACCCCTTATTAAGTTTCAATTTTGGACTCTCCAATAAAAGAAGACAAATTATGATTTTATAATAATTTTCATTTCTTGAACCAAACATGCGGCAGTGAAGTACACAATAGTCTTATCCTCCTATTGCTGGTCAATTCTGCAGATCGAGATGCAAAATAAGATGAGCACTCACAAGAAAATAGTACGCTTCGGCAAGTGATTTTGCTGTTGGATACAAATCAATAACAGCAAGAGCAATCTCTTCCGTAACCTGAGGGACCTGCATCAGCCAAGGATGAAGACTAAGATCCTCCGGATGTTTAACAAGACTAAACACCAAGGCACTGACAGAAGTCATTATCAGCAGTATAAAACTACTAGGACCAGATAGACATGACTGATAAAACAATCACATGCAAATATGTTAGTGAAGTAATGAATCCCAGAGGAAGTTAAAAGCTGAGCGCCTAGTAGTGAAGGGAGTTGGATAATCTCTCCCAAAAGCCACGACTGATTGGGATGGATAAATCAATCTTTTCATTTGATGGCCCAGGGATCAGTCAATCAAATTCCTGACAGCAAGAAAAGGATGCTCTTGCATCATACTGTCTGCTTAGAAATCTCGCACTCCAGACCTCTTGCTCCGTCACCACTTAGTGAAGGGTGATTGGACCATCCAAAAGCCATGACCGATGGGAAAGAGAGAATTCATCCCTTCATTTCAAACCCAGGTGTCAAGTCAATTGGTTACACTCAGCAAGGGAAGGATGCTCCTGCTTCACATGGGAATTTTTCTTGCAATTTGTCCACAGTGTCATGTTATAGTGTCAGCTGTGCGTGCCATACCTGCATGAGTTGGATGACAAATACGTCACTGACTGTTACTTTTTCTAGATCTTCACACTTCTTGAGGAACTCATCAAATGAAGGGCAGGTACCACTGAGTTTAACCGTGTCATTGCACACCTTTTCCCTGTAATAACGGGTTATTGCTTGTGTAAGATAACCATACTTCCTTAGGGTATCAAGCAAGCCAGTCGTCCTTTGAACATCAAATCCTTCCTGAATTTCAGTTGTGAAACAACTGCAAGCAATGAGAGGTTTCACTTATAAAAAAAATTAGAAACCACAAAAATGTAACAGAATATTGGCAAGTCAGTCATGGCAAGTTGGTAATCCATACAACTGAATTAGTTTTTCTATCAGTATGTAATTATATCAAATGATTCATTGCTCATAAATATGAGTACTGACGAGTGCAGATAACAAACTCAATCAGTATAAATCCACCTGTAAATTAAGTTAATATATAGCTACTTGATGAATCCAAGAGTTCTTTCTATGGTTGTTAAACCACAATCCAAGGCGTCATTACCTGATTGAGCTAATCAACCTCTCAAAACCCAAAAACCTTCAAGAAGCACAAGTGCAGTATACACACTTCTATGAGTTGGGTTTGGTACCTTCAGCAAACCCTCAAAAAAAATCCAGTGAAGCGTATAAGAATAGGTGCACGCACTTGTGCATCTTTAGGTTGTGGTTGCTACCTTCCTTAAGTAACAATATTAGGTGGACACACTTGTGCATATTCTGTGCTGGATTTATTAGGGACCACGAGATGATAGCTGTAAGCCTGTAAAGCGTATAAGAATTCAATTGAACTTACGCAGTCTTGATGGCCTCGGCTGCTTCGGAAAAATTCGGATCGCCTTCCACCAGATATATAAGCTTTTTAAAGCCACATCCCTATACACAGATTTTACATGTCAAAATATAAAAATAAAATGCTACTGCAAAGAACAGAGATAAAAAAGCTATACCATAATAGCTACACAGTAGTATGCTATATGCTATTAATAACAGACGTTGTTTAAGTTACATAGACGTAAATAATAAAGAATTCACTCAGAGAAACATAGCAACAGAAAGGCGTGTTGACATTGTTTCCATAACACCTATCTCGTATTATGATAATTTACAGTATGGTCCCTAATTCTTCATTTGTTAAGCCAAACTGACACCGGCAAAAACTCAATCTAACATCTTTTAATACTCTAACCCCACTGTTAAATTAACATGTAAGTGCAATTTTTGTTAAAACTTGAAGAGGCTTAATTTGAAGATTGCATAATCCTGAATAAAGATTGACATATCAATCATGAACCTGAACTAACTAACTCAGCCAATAACATGAAGACGTAAACTACTTGTCCTGGTGAATAAAGTACTCTGAACCGCATCATCTATCTTTTTCTTTTAGTAAGCATGTCTCTGGTTTTTAAGAAAACCCTAGGCAGACCAAGATACTTCTTCTAGAACTGGGGACATTTTCCAACATAAACTACAACCATCCAGGCAAAACTAAAACACTGCCTCAACATAAAAAGAAAAGTATCCTTCGTTTGAATTAGGATCAATACCAGGAGCCTCAGTTTCTGATCTTTGTACCGGCTGTCCCTGATTGACATGCAAAAATCATCAACTTCCTTCCGCTCAACAATACAGTCCAGGACAAATTCGTAGTTTAGGTGCTTATCCCGAGCAATCCATATTGCATCACCAATAGGTAAGTGTCGAACCTGAGGTAATATCATACATGAAACCATCATCAGTCACGACTCACTAAGCCACACTACCATTGAGTGGATACTAAGTGTCCAGCCAGCCATTCAACGTTCAACAAAGAATAAACGTAAGTATCAAGAAACGGGTCCCCAAAACACATCATAATACACTTCCCATAAACTTATAAGAGAACCAGCAACCAGCAAATACTTTACTTATCTTATCTCATATGTCACATGCACTCTGTCCCATATGCAATCTATCATATAATGTAAACACTCTCTACTTTTCATCTAGCTATTAAAGCAAGTACGCAATCCCATAAGAAACTTAAGGAATCTCAAATGGATAAAAGGTTTGCAAATGTGAACCCTAGAAAAGGAACTGTCAGTCAAACCTAAGGGGTTTTAAAGTGCATCATGACTCACCTCTACACGAATTTGAAACTCAGAGCCTATATTCTCAATAATCTTTTTCGACCTAGCCCTGCAATCACAGATAAAGAAAAAGATTCATGATAAAAACACATAGGAAGGTTTAACTCGTATACACTTAAAAAGGCAACCAACGAAGTATGCAGAATAAACAACGTTGCTAACAGTATATATTAAATCACAGGGAGAAGATTCAAAAAACTGACAGCTTGTTAGTTTTCGCGAACTGCTCTCGGTCATCCAATATCAAGATTACATTATAAACATCCTTGAATCTCTCCCCGAATTTCAGGGGCGGCATCCTTATAGCATTCGTATTTGCATGCATACCATTCAACTGTAACAAAATAGTATTATTAGGGAGAAATTAGTCAACAATGAGCCGTAGAGAAATAAGTGCACATCTTATCACTACCCTTTACAAGCACATATGGATGATGGTCAAGCTTGTACAGCTTAACCACTCAGTGTGGAATACATAAAACCGAAACAGAACATCTATGCTTAATAAGGATTGAAGACCCAGCAGAGACAGCAAATCAGCACTCAACTCCTACTTGGGTGAACTATTTTAGGATAATTACCTTCTCAACAACATCGACTGGAACGACAATTGATTTCTCTTGAGTATTCGAATCATTAGATAGCACTATAACTTCTTCATCAGACTTGAGCACAGATTCATTCAAAAAAGATTTACTAGAATCTTTCCTAGATGTGCCCAAATCATTGCAATCAACTAAACCGCACCTAGATAGGCATTCAAGAGCAACTTTTACACCTTCCTGGGTTAATGCGTACCTGGACAAAAGGGAAAGCCAACAGCGGTACAGAATGCTTCATTAGCAAAAATCAGATAAACAGCGACTTTATCGCATGATTAATAAGCACTTTTTTCAGAAAACAGAGACTTCAAAAGAAAATCTCATTTGACATCTTTAGCCTAAAGCTTCCTAATTAATAATATACTCTTGAATAGTCCCGGTGTTATATATTTTAATTTTAATTTGAAGCGAAAAGCAAATTGATCAAGAGATATTTGATTCCTTTTAACATCCCTGAAAGTCATTGCGCGTATGCCCACCCCCTGTTAGTTAGAAAACACATTCTTTGACAGGAACCTTCATTTCCTTAAGAAGCAAGCAAGAACTGCAATCTGGGTAAGTTATGCTTAATAAGGACTTGTATTCAATGGATTTATACAATATATATATATATGTATATATAAAGGAGGTATATATCATCCTTATTTGTTTCCCCGTATTTGTCAAAATATCAACTCTTTAAAACTCACAAATAGAAGAGAAGCCATATGGCAATATGCAACATAATAATTTCACTGCTCATCAGTATACTAAACAAGGCTCCAAAATCAAACAATCAAACTCTATATTGTCCCGCACAAACTCCATTTAAGATCCCCCAACAAATAGTAATGTGTCGTCCATGGGGATCAAAATTAAATTCCTAAAGACAAAGGTTGTCTAGGGCAGGACTATCGATTTCTAAACCCATTTCTGAAAGCTAATGACTGATGGTTTCTTATATATATTTTGCTTCTACGGCATAATTGTTTTATTTTTCAAAACCTTCTCTTATGTCCCAAACTTATTGAAATAAAAATTCAAAACATCTTATTTGAACTTGGTTGAGATTAAAAGCTGGGGAGGGATCCGTTGACATGGTTATTCTCATGCAATTGTTCTATAAAACCTAAACTACAATGCATTT